>NC_052350.1:18161450-18163679 GCF_009727055.1 Benincasa hispida | reverse complement strand
AATATAAAATATGTACAATATACAATAAACTAGGGCATACCCTAGTATCATCTCCCACTTGCCCTAGACAAGATGTCACATGTCTTGCAGACCAAGACTCTCCAGGTGACCCTCGAACACTTTAGTCGTGAGGGCTTTTGTAAAGGGATTAGCAATATTGTGCTCCAATGCGATCTTCGTGACTATCACATCACTGCGATGATGACTCCGAGGCTCCTTTGAATTTGCCATAGCCCCGTTGTTATCACAATAAAAAGTGATAGGCAAATCCATATTCGCAACAACTTCCAAATCTATCAGCCAAACAACCTCCTTAGCTGCTTCACAACTGGCTACGTATTCGGCTTCCATAATGGAGTTCGCAATGCATCTTTGCTTGATGCTTCACCAGACTACAGCCCCTTCATTCAGAGTGAAGACTGACCTCGATGTCGATTTGCCAGAATCTTTATCGGTCTGAAAGTCAGAGTCCGTATATCCTATAAGGATCAGATCCTTATCTCCATACACGAGCATGTAGTCCCTCGTTCTCCGAAGATACTTTAGGATTGTCTTGACCGCCATCTAGTGATTAAATCCTGGATTGGACTGATATCGACTGACAATCCTTACTACATAGCAAATGTCGTGTCTGGTACACAACATTGCATACATCAAGCTTCCTACAGCTGAAGCATAGGGAATCTGTCACATCTCCTTAACCTCTTGAGGTGTCTTAGGACATTAATCCTTAAACAAAATGATTCCATTCCTGAAGGGTAACAAACCCATCTTAGAATCCTACATCCTATACCTGATCAACATTTGATCAATGTACGATGCCTGAGACAGGGCTAATCGTTTGTTCTTATGATCCCGGATAATCTGGATCCCTAGAACATATTGTGCCTCATCCAAATCTTTCATTTGGAACTGGGCAACTAACCATTCCTTACTCTTAGTCAGATACACTACATCATTTCCAATGAGTAGGATATCATCCACATACAGTACCAAGAAAGCTAGAGCTGTTGATGATCTTCTTGTAAACACAAGGCTCATCAACGTTCTGATCAAAGTCAAACGACGTGATTACAGTGTCAAATCTGATGTTCCAAGATCTAGATGCTTGTTTCAGCCCATAAATGGACCTATTAAGCTTGCTAACCTTTTGCTCTTAATTTGGAACTATGAACCCCTCTGGTTGAGTCATATAGATGGTCTCCACAAGATTACCATTAAGAAAGGCAATCTTGATGTCCATTTTCTATATTTCATAATCATAAAATGTCGCTATGGACAGGAGAATCCTGATAGACTTGAGTATAACAATAGGTGAGAAAGTTTCCTCATAGTCAACTCCCTCAACTTGGGTATAACCCTTTGCCACGAGTCTAGTCTTAAAGGTTTGTACCTTTCCATCTACACCTCTCTTTTTCTTATAGATCCACTTACACCCAATAGGTCTTACCCCATCAGGTGGACCAACAAGCTCCCAGACGTTATTGAAGTACATAGACTCCATTTCCTGGTTCATGGCTTTAACCCATTCATCTTTGTCAACATCCTCCATTTCTTTCTTAAAAGAAACAGATCCTCAACCCCTTTGGTCAAACCCATGTAGCGATTCGGTGGGTTTATAACCCTTCCACTACGTCGAGGCAGTCTTAACTCTTGAGATGATTGACTAGACGTTCCAACCTCAACAACTCTTGTTGATCTGTCAGCCTGTTCAACAACTTTTGTTGAATTCTCAGTAGTCTCAGTCTCACTAGAGATCTCACGCAAAACGAGCTTACTTTGTGGCTTATGATCCCTCATGTGGTCTTCTTCCAAGAAGATAGCATTTGTAGAAACAAACACTTTGTTCTCACTCGAAGTATAGAAGTATCCACCTTTCATTTCCTTGGGATAGCCTACAAAGAGGCAAATCTTTGAACGCGGTTCCAACTTCTTTGGGTTAGTCACTAGCACATGTGCCGGACAACCCCAAATCCTGAAGTGGAGTAAACTACCTTTACGGCCTCTTGATGACTCAAAAGGTGTTTCAGAAATATTTTTTGAGGTTCAAGATATAACATGCAGTCTGCACTGCAAAACCCCAAAATGAGTCTAGAAGATGAACACAAATAATCATAGACCGAACCATGTCCAACAAGGTTCTATTTGTATTTTCTGATACACCATTCTGCTGAGGTGTACCAGAGGCCGAGAGTTGGGACGCAATCCCATGTTCTATCATATAGTTCT
>NC_052350.1:18159962-18161225 GCF_009727055.1 Benincasa hispida | reverse complement strand
AAGCTCCAAGGCTTCCTTGGCTCTGTAACCTTTTCCAGTAAAAGGTTGTTTGATCATCTTGCCTTCGAGGCATGATTCACATACTGACGAGGAGTTTTCTTCTAAACCCTTTAGAAATCCACTTTTCACCAACTTCTCAATTCTATTGAGGTTGATGTGACCTAACCTTAGATGCCAAAGATGGGAATTTTCCTTAGGAGAAACCTTTGGTTTTTTAGCTGTTGTTGTCGTATTGAACATTTCAGTGTTAAACAAGGCTTTTATGACTAACGACCTTAGTACATTTAAGTTACTTTCCATTGAACCATAACCAATCACCATTCCATTCTTGAAAAGAAACACTTTATTCTCATAAAAGGAGACGGTATACCTTTGTTCAATGAGACAAGAAACTGAGATTAAGTTCCTCTTAATATGAGGAACTACAAAAAAATTATCCAGTAATAGCTACATTTCTTGTCAACAAATAACTTTAGCTTGCCTATAGTAACACCTGAAACAACCTCACCAGTACCGATTCGTAGAGTCATCTCTCCCTGTTGCAACGTTTTCTAGGAACTGAATCCTTGGTAAGAAGAGGAACTAACATGATTGATAGCACATAAATCAAGGATCCAGGAAGAATCATCATTCTCTACCAAACATGTCTCCAAGACCAATAAATTAGATTTACTGTCTGGTCTCCTCTTTTGGAAAGTAGTGGGATCAATGTCAGAACAACTGACACTATTGGTTTTGTCATCCATCCCTTTATGCTTGAAAAGTAAGAACTAATGTTCAAACAAATCTTACAGTGAGCCCATGATCTCGCGTGCAATGACCATGTTCGCAACCCTTTTGGCTAAAACATTAGGTATGTTAGCCAAAATGTGAAGTCGGGCCAATGAATTAGCCTTCATCCACACCTCACATGCATTGCAAACACTTCACAATGCATCAAGGGTCGAGACTTGAGGACACTCCTCAACCATGACAAATACGAGGTCGTTTCCATGAAATACATTTCACACGATTCTTTCCACTGTATGTAGTCGGTCATATGAAAAACACTAAACGAAAATACTAACGAGTTGCTGAAAAGAAAAAAACACATTGACCTACGTTAGGTTTTGAGCAAATACCCATTGTAAAACAAAACAACATCCAATAAGGTTTTTGCAAAACTAATATGACCCCATGTGACATCTAGTTTCGCAATGACGTTTCAAAGGTTTAGGACAAAAGCCATCGAAGGGAGGTTAATTATCCCTCCTTTGAATTGAG
>NC_052350.1:18146562-18159229 GCF_009727055.1 Benincasa hispida | reverse complement strand
TCCTATAACAACTAGCCATCATTGATTTGGCCAAGAGATCATTAACTTACTTAAAAATCTCCCATAAGTGTGACCCCACCATTTTAGGCCCTAGAGGTCCGCCCCAAAAAGCCAATCCGAAGGGAAAAGATCCGATTGGGGAAAAACCTAAAGCGACCCTATCCATTTCTAGAGTTCACCTTAATCTTGACCAATTACACAAAACCTATCCGAAAGGGGACGCTCCCAGGGCGCCACGAGGGAGTACAAAATGATCTCACGGTGTGAACCAATGACAGAGACCATAGGACGTGTGACACACACCCTTCACCCACTTACTATAAACACTCTCTCCGTCCACCTTGATATTAACTCATGCAAACACCATCCTAAGGGGGATGCTCCCAGGGCACCATGAGGCCAAGCATGAATCTCACGGTGTGAACATACAAAGAGAAACATGAGTGAAATCATAGATATATCAGATACATCTCTTCCTCCCACTGAGTATTTTATAACCTAGGGTTTACTTTACTTAGAAAAAACACGGCTAAGGATTTGAACTAAGTGATTTTTAGGTTTTCCCAAAAATAAATTTTACCTTGGATAGTTAAACAACTTTTGATCATCATCCATTAAACTCTTTAACGGAGTCTTTGACCAAATTATCGCATGCTTGTTGAAAATCTATCTAATTCACCTTTCCAGGTAGGTTCCTAGGTAGGGGTGTTATGTTTCCGTCAACTTAAGAACCCCAGCCTAGCTAGAACACACCTTAGACAAAAGGTCCCTTATAGATAGATTTAAAACAAATTTAATCTTTTATGCCAACCAATTTTATCCTATTAAACCGATTTTAAAAGTTAATCTAGGTTACTAAACTCTTTAGAACCATTTGATCTTAGGTCTATCTCAATCCAATTTTAAAACCCTTTTTAAAAAACTTGAGTTTACCCTAAGTCCGCATGCAACTCTTTCTTATTAATTTCCTTTATAACACTTATAAACGGAAACTAACACCACAATGCTAAGCTAACACATGCAAGACATTCATAATGATTATAAACCTGTCTCTTATACACATCTAGATGTGTATAAGAGACAGACCTAAGGTGGGTTTTATACAATATGTCAAACACTTTGACATATAAGCACCATACATCATATGTATAATAAATAAATGTTAATGAACTGGGTAAAATTGCCTTAAAATCACAAAATTAAAGCTAACTGTTACAAAACCAAGGAGTCTCTAGTTCAAACAAGCAAACCGAGTCTTGAACTGTCCGGGCGAAGCAATGTGTCTCCAACCAACGTGTACTAAACTCCTCGCAATCGCCTACACGATAAAACAAATGCTTTGCTCTATCGCTTACCAATGCTCCCAGAGCTAAACGATCGTTTAACAAATACTACATGATCGTGTACCTTTTACTAAGCGACGAAACTTGAGGTATGCGATTGCTTAGCGCGCTCCGCATGATGCACGCCTTCCACGATTGTCTAAACGACTACGATGCTGTAAAGTACCATCGCCTAAATGATCGCTTAGCGAACACCCCAGAATCGTATACCGCACAATCGTGTAGGTAGTAACTAAGCGATGAGGCTTGCTAACTACGTGATCGTCTAGCGTGCATCTTTTACTAAACGATGAGCATCACATGCTTCCACTACGATTGTCTACCTCCAGCACCTACGCGATCGGGCAATCAACCCTACGTGATAGAGTAAACAATTTACCCCATCGTTAAGCAATATTTAAATGATTGTTTAGTAAATACTACACGATTGTATAGAAAAACCTCCACGATCGCTTAGATAAATCCCAACGATCGTTTACCTTAGGCTATATGATATGACCAACGCTTGGTCTTCTTCCTCGTTGAGAACCGCATCTCCATGCTTCGAAACTCGATCATGAATGACTCGACTAACTCAAACTCTTTGAACTACAAACTCGATTGCAAGTTAATTACGCCAAAAAACACAAGGGCCCTTACAAATTAACACTTTGTAAATAAAGAAAGCTTTAACTAAAGGCAATTAAACCCGAAAACATTCATCAACTCCATCCACAAATGCATTTAACAATTAAATACAAATGCCACAAAGATTGTAAAAGAAGTTCAAAACATACTTGTAATTTGGAATATCAGAACAACTTGGCTTTGACACCAATTAAAGGAAGTCGTGCACAAGGATTTCCATGAACAACAGAAAGATCATTCCAAATTACTATCATATATGAACTTTACAAATTATAGTCATAAACAAAAACATACGGTTATACATTAATTACAGAAATTACAGCATGATAATACAAATGATCAAGGAGAAATGCTACACATATTTGTAGACTCATCGCCAAGCTCCTTGATCACGAATGCTCGAACACAACAACCTCAAATTCTCGTCCAACGCAATAGCTACACTACACAAACACCGCACACTCGAACTCAACGATCATCTCGGTCATGAACACCCCAACAGCACGAACGACCTCCACAAAACCTCGACGGTGTCGAGTTGAGTATGAGACCACCAAAAAGGTTACCTTGGTATCCTCGGTGTGAGAATCTAGAGGGTGGGCTCTGTGTGGACTTGGTTTTAGGCAGAAGATGAAGGAAACAACAATCGTGTAAATGATTGAGCAAGTGGGAGAAGGCAGAACCTATCGTATAGGTTGATGCCTAATCGTTTAGGAAAAGCTATGCGATCGTTTAGCTCATCGCTTAACTAAGTGGCTATTGCCTACAAACACTACATGATCGTTTAGCTAGCTTCAAGTTGTCGCTTAGTAAATCCTATTTACTTGAAAACTTCCGTGAGATTATTCTGAGAGAGAAAAATCTCAAATTCAACAATTTTTAACATTACTAAAATTAGGAAAATATTTTTTATTTTATCTCATGCTTACCATGAAACCACCAATAACCTCCCACTCAATTGGTTATTAGAGAAAAAGAGTTAATTATCCAATAATTAATATTGTTATAAATATAAATGATAACCAACTTAGCATACTATATTTATAACCCATAGTTTTAATATTTCATCTCATGAAACATATAAACCATAGCTTTTTTTCTATTTCATGGTCCTTAATGTAAATCTCATTTACATTAACCTCCACTAGATGTATCTCATACATCATACCGATCATATCATATATAACCGAATTACCTCTTGTCAATTTGAACATTTCAAATTAACACTAAGAACTGATCCTCAACTGAATCCATTGAGCTACCAAGGGGACCTTATGCACCAGTAGCTTGAAGCTCCAATGGTATGTGAATAACTGACTAAACTTTTTAGTCACGGGATCTACCATTCGTTAAATGTCAGGCACTCCACTAAAGACCGACAACTGAACTCTCCTTACTACAGATATATTATGTGTCCATCTTAACCAATCAGCAGTGATACAACCCTTCACAGATCGCTCATAAATATAGCTCGGCTAATAACCATTATGCCCCTGTAGTTACATCTAACTCCTTAAGTACCACTGATCCCTCTAATGAACATAAGTCATAGTCCTACTATGACTGAGTCCTCTCTTCCAAAGAGAAGCTGTGGCCACTATGTTCAAGCCTTGGAATTAGCCCTTAAGGGAGTAATCTCTCTACTTATCCCTGTTTCGGGAAAGGAGTGAATTCCATCTTGTGGATTGAGTTCCCAGTTCCCATATCAGACAAGTCCCCAAAAAGGTAGACATGTTACGTTAGCAATCTGGCCACTTTCACCCATACAAATAACAGGACTGCCCCCAAAACATTCAGGATTTAGGTCGTGTCACCTATGGTCGTTTAGGTGAGATGTAAGTCTCTAGTATCAACGACGTTATATACAGATTCTAGTCATCTCGTGGTCCGGTCTTATACAAACTCTTTGTAAAGGACACCCTCGCTCGCACGTCTCCATATGAATGGTCAGGATCTACCATTTGTAGTAGTTTACAACACTTGCAAACCTCTACAAAGCGGTCCGTATCCGTAGTGCCACCAGAATCAGGTATCCCACCTTAATCCTTATACTTAAGTTTACATAAGATAACCAAGGAGCTTTGTTTATTGGATATAAGTAAATGCCATAATGAAATAACAATTATTTTATTCATCAAACAATATGTACCATTACAAACATCGAGACTCCGGGAGAATTAGGACACCAATCCCAACAGAGAGAACATCGACATTTACAATCTAATATAGAACAATTATGCATCAAGTTTAAATTATAGCATGCATCATGAAATTAACACTAAGAGATCGAGTGAACATACCCTTGAAGAACTTTTCTTCTCGTATCCCTCTATCAAACTCAGCAACACGTTCAACTGCACGAATGCAATGCGAACAAACAAGCAAACTGCACGAACTGGTAGAATCTTGAACACGATCAAGTAACACTCGACCCTCGACCCTCGAACAACAACTTTACACTACCACAGGAGGTGTGGGTTTTGTATGGATTTGGTAGAGGCAAGGAGGAACTAAACGATCGTGTAGACAATCGAGTAAGTGGAAGAAGATAGAAGACTATCGTGTGTACTTGGGTACTCGATCGTTTAATAGCAAGTAGCTATCGTATAGTATACTCTTTCTTTGATCGTTTACTCTATCAAGGCTATCATATAAATTTTTCTTTATGCACATTGGATTATTAAAAAATGAAAACGATTTTCATTTTATCCATCAGTTACCATAACTGATTACAACTTCCCACTAAGTTGGTTAATAAAGAAAAAGATAACCAACAACAATTATCTCATAATTGTTTTGTTATAAATAAATATAATAACTAATTTATAACCTCATGAATATATAAACCATAGTTCTTTTTTTCCTTTTTGGCATTTAATATAAATCATATTTATATTAATTCCTCCAATAATGTATCTAAAACATCAAAGCAATTGTATCATATATAATTGAATCAACTTAATTATATCATATATAATCAAATTTCCTCTTGTTAATTTGAACACTTCAAACTAACCCAAAAAATAATTCTTAACATGAATCAATTGAGCTACTAGGGGAACCTTATGGACCTGTAGCTTGAAGCTCCAACGGTACGTGAATAACTGACTAAACTCTTTAATCCTGTCTCTTATACACATCTAGATGTGTATAAGAGACAGATACTGATTATATCATATATAATCAAATTTCCTCTTGTTAATTTGAACACTTCAAACTAACCCAAAAACTGATTCTCAACATGAATCCATTGAGTTACCAAGGGGACCTTATGGACCTGTAGCTTGAAGCTCCAACGGTACGTGAATAACTGACTAAACTCTTTAATCACGATATCCACCATCCGTTAACTGTCGAGCATTCCACTAAAGGCCGATAGTTGCAGTCTTCGCACTACAAATATATTTCTGTGTCCATCGGATATAACCAATCAACAGTACGATGACCCTTCACAAATCGCTCGTAAGTACAGTGGACCAATTTACCGTTTTGCCCCTGTAGTTACATCTAACTCTTTAAGTACCACTGATTCCTCTAATGAACAATACGTCATAGTCCCACTATGAGTAAACCCTTCTCGGGCCATGAGAAGGTGTGGCACTACATTGTTCAGCCCCGAAATCAACCCTTAAGGGAGTAATTTATCTACTTACCCTTGCTTCGGGGAAAGAGTGATTCCCGTCTTGTGTAGCCGAATTCCCAGCTCCCCAGTCAGACGAATCCCTAAATTGGTAGGTTCGAGTCGACGATCTGGCCACTTGCACCCATGCAAATCAAAGGACCGCCCTCATAGGCAGGAGTTTACAACTCACTTAGGATTAAGGTCATGTTACCTATGGTCATCCTAGTAAAATAAAAGTCTCTATCATGAACAATGTTATATAACGAGACTAAACATTTCGTGGTCCGGTCTTATATAAACTCCTTTGTAGAGCATCCCTGCTCGCATGTTTGATGCATGAATGGTTAGAATCATACCATTTATAGCACTTTACAACATTTGTAACACCTACAAAGCGAGTCATACTCGTAGCGTCACCAGGATAAGGTTTCCATCATTTATCTATATACTAGAGACCATTTAGGTTATCACTTAAAGCACGATCCACTTGTATGTCTCCACATACCTGTTTAAGTTACAACGATAACCAGGGATCTTAGTTTATTGGTTTGTGATTAATGCAACTAAAATATCTTATATTTCATAGACTGAAGTAAATAAAAGATTTCATATTATAAAACACCAAATGTTTGTTCATACAGATGTTTACATACTACAAGACCCTACGAGATTTAGGACATCAACCCCAAAAATCTTTCATTTGTCCTAAAGCTAGTGGAGTGTACAAGATAATTATAAGTACAAAACAATAAACTAGGGCACAAAAACCCAGTACAACAATTCTCCCACTTGCCCTAGTCCATCCGCGGTCGGTCCCGTAGACCCATGCTCTGCAGGTGACCCTCAAACATTGTAGCCGTGAAAGCCTTCGTAAACGAATTAGCAACGTTGTGCTCTGAAGCTATCTTCACGACATTCACATCCCCTCGATGCACAATCTCTCTGATGAGATGATATTTCTGCTCTATATGCTTGCCGCACTTTTGACTCCGAAACTTCCAGATCAGTCAAGAATTTCCTGAGCCAAACGGCCTTCTTAGCAGCTTCACAAGCCACTACATACTCGGCCTCCATAGTGGAGTTAGTGATGCACCTCTACTTGGTGCTTCGCAACACTATAGCCCATTTGTTAAGAGTGAAAATAATCTTGAAGTGGATTTCCGAGAATCCTTATTGGTTTGAATATCAGAGTCCGTGTATCCTGTAAGGATCAAATCCTTATAGCCATACACAAGCATGTAATTCCTCGTTCTCCGAAGATACTTGAGGATGTTCTTGACGGTTGTCCAGTGACCCTGACATGGATTAGACTGATATCTACTGACTATCCCCACAACGTAGTAGATGTCAGGTCTAGTACATAACATCACGTACATCAAACTGCCAATGATAGATGCATAGAGGACCCATCTCATCTCCTCAACCTCTTGAGGTGTCTTAGGACACTGCTTCTTAGATAATGTAACTCCATGTCGAAAAGGCAAAGACCCTTTTTGGAGTATTTCATCGAGTACTTGATCAACATCTTGTCAATGTATGATGCTTGAGATAGTGCTAACACTTTGTTCTTTCAATCTTGAAAGATCTGAATCCCAAGATAAAGTGAGCCTCTCCTAAATCTTTCATTTGGAATTGGGTCGCTAGCCAGTTCTTAACTGAAGTCAGTAAACCTACGTCATTCCCAATGAGTAGGATATCATCTACATATAACACTAAGAAAACTACTAAACTATTGATGATCTTCTTGTAGACACAAGGCTCATCAACGTTTTGGTCAAAGCCATAAGATTTGATCGCAGTATCAAACCTTATGTTCCAAGATCGAGATGCCTGTTTCAGTCTATAAATAGATCGATTCAGTTTGCAAACTTTTTGCTTTTGACTATGGGCTATGAATCCCTTGGGTTACACCATATAAATGGTCTCCTCAAGATTACCATTCAGAAAGGCAGTCTTGACATCCATTTGCCATATTTCATAGTCATAATATGAGGAAATGGATAGGAGGATGCAGATAGACTTAAGCATGGCAACAGGCGAGAAAGTCACCTCATAGTCAACTCCCTCTACCTAGGTATAACCTTTTGCCACAAGTCAAGCCTTGAAGGTTTGCACCTTCCCATTAGTACCTCGTTTCCTCTTATAGATCCATTTACAACCTATAGGTTTAACCTCATTAAGTTGATCTACAAGATCCCAAACTGAGTTGAAGTACATAGACTCCATCTCGAGATCCATGGCTTTGATCCATTCATCTTTGTCAACATCCTCTATTGCCTTCTTGTAAGACAACAGATCCTCAACCTCATTTCGGCTACCATAGCCAGAATTTCAATTAAACCCATATAGCGAACAAGTGAGTTCGTAACCCTCCCACTACGTCGAGGTTCCCTCAACTCTTGATGTGGATGTGCCCGACTAGATGAACTCCCATCAACAACTCTTGTTGATGTAGGAGGCTCTTCAATAACTCTTGTTGAAGTTTTAGTAGTTTCTTTGGAAAGTTCACTCAACATGATTTTACTTCTTGAACTATGCTCCCTTATATGATCCACCTCAAGGAAAGTAGCGTTTCTCGACACAAACACCTTGTTCTTTTGATGATCATAAAAGTAAACCGCTCGTGTCCCTTTGGGGTAGCTATAAATAGGCACCCCGAGCAGATCGAAGTGTTTTAATCCGTTTATCTAATGCATTTTCGACTTCAGACTTGAACTCTTTGAACTTTTCAAAGGATTATGACTTATGTTGCATTAATAAATATACCCATACCTCGAATAATCATCAGTAAAAGTGATGGAATACTCGTAGCCTCCCTCAGCTCACACATTCATTGGACCACAAAGGTCTGAATGCACTAACTCTATAGGCTCTTTTGTTCGATAACCTTTTCTAGTAAAAGTTCCTTTAGTCATCTTGCCTTCAAGGTATGACTCACACACAGGTAAAGAATTTTCCTCTAACTCGTTTAGAAGTCCATTCTTCACCAACCTCTCAATCCTATTGAGATTGATGTGCCCTAATCGAAGGTGCCAAAAATGGCATTTTCTTTAGGAGAAACTTTAAGTCGTTTATTTTGAGTTACGTCAGTTTTAAGCATCTCTATGTTATAGAGGGAATTTGTTGCTAATGGCCTTAACACATACAAATTATTTTCCAGTTTAGCTGAACATATGTCAACACCATCTTTCAGAATAAACACTTTATTAACTGAAAAGATTATAGTGTAATTAACTCAAGCAATGACTTTACAGAAATAAAGTTTCTCTTTAACTCGGGAATAACATACACATCAGTCAAAATGATAAATCTATTATGTAAAGTCAACTGGAGGCCTCCCACTGCCACAGTTGAGACAATGTGCTCGGTGCCAACTTGCATCGTCATCTCACCAGCCTCAAGCTGCCACCAGGATCTAATCCCCTGAAAAGAAGAACAAATATGGTTAGTGGCCTCAAAGTCTATAATCCAGATAGAATCATCATTGTCCACTAAACAAGTCTCCAAAACCAGTAAATCACATTTACCTTGATTGGCCTTGGTCTTCTTTCTTTTTCTTCAACCAACATAGGCAGTTCCACTTCCAGTGCCCATCTTGGTTGCAGTGGAAACATTTTCCATTTTGAATCGGCGTTGGTCGCCTACCTCGCGGAGCGGTAGGTTGTGGGTTAGCAGGCGCTTTTCCCTTCCCCTAACTACCATTCTTCTTTTTCCACTTTTTAGTGCTGGAAGAAGAAGGTGCAGACTTAATTCTTGAGGTCGAACCTCGTAGGAACTTTTTAGGTGATGAAGCAATATTTGCCTCACCAACCTTCTTCTCCTTTCTTTTCAGCAAGGATTGGAATGTCTGCTACTCGTTGAGGAGAGTTGCAAGGGTATAATCAACCCTGTTCAGAACAACGTTGCTTATGAAGTGTAGGAAGCTTTTTGACAATCTCTAGAATAATGCTGACCTGGCTACCCTCATCAATGCGAGCCCTGTTCATCTTCGCCACATTAAAGTGGACCATCGTGTTCAAAACATGTTCTTGAACAGATGTTCCCTCCTTCATTATATAGTTGAAGATGAACTTTAGAGCTTCATGCTTGAGTTGTCGGGACAGTCGTTCGAACATTCCTTTCAGGGACTCCATGATCTCATAAGCAGAGACATGGGCTCATGCATCTTAGCCATTCTTTGCCAAGACATCGTTTAGGTTGGCCAAGATGTAAGCTTGGGCCTTCTTGTTCGCCTGTGTCCATTTCTCATAGGCCTCTCGAACATTTCGAGCGAGTTGGAATAGGAAGACACTCCTCCGTAAGGACGAACTGGAGGTCATCGATGATAAGTATTGTGTTTATCGTGTTTTTCTAACTAACGTAGTTATCACCAGTCAATTTGTCGGCGGCTAAAAGAGCTAATGTAGCAGTTGCCATTTTAAAAGTTGTTGAAAATAAGAACAAACTTAATAAGTCTATTTGCATTACCACTTTTAACACCAATTTTAGGTTTTAGCAAAATAGTTCTAATGTACCCTAAGTGAAGTGACATCTATTTTGCAATGATGCCCCAGAGTCCTGTTGGGGTGATCAAGTGTCCCTTCACTGAGATGAGGCATTTTCAACCATTAGATAGAAACAACTCTTGTAACTGACTTTAATAGTTTCCATTGTTCGATCTTGAATTTATTAACAACCTTAACAATTCCGCATAAGTGTAACCCCTTATCTTAGGCCCTAGAGTCATGCCCTAATGCGCTCATCGTAGGGAAAAAGCAAATTAGAACAAGAGACTAAAGCAACCTTATCCTTTTCAAGAGATTAGATAAAGAGGTGTGCAAATACTGCCATGCTTTAGGGGGACACTCCCAGGGTGCCTCGAGGGTCACTGTTGGGGTGATCAAGTGTCCCTTCACTGAGATGAGGCATTTTCAACCATTAGATAGAAACAACTCTTGTAACTGACTTTAACAGTTTCCATTGTTCGATCCTGAATTTATTAACAACCTTAACAATTTCGCTTAAGTGTAACCCCTTATCTTAGGCCCTAGAGTCCTGCCATAATGTGCTCACCATAGGGAAAAAGCAAATTAGGATAAGAGACTAAAGCAACCTTATCCTTTTTAGGAGATTAGATAAAGAGTTGTGCAAATACTGCCATGCTTTATGGGGACACTCCCAGGGTGCCTCGAGGCGATGCACAAAAACATTATCCAATTTAATGAGAGAGACCGTGGGATATATTGTCACACGTCCCTCTCCCACTTACTATGAACATTCTCTTCATTCACCTTGGTATTGATCTACCCAAACACCATCCTTTAGGGGGACACTCCCAGGGTGCCACGAGGCCAAGGATAGATCTCACGATATGAACTTTTAGGGAGAAACGTGTAGAGGTTTAAGTGAAGTATCATATACCATAAGTACCTCCCATTGAATGTTCTACCTAGGACTTTCATTAACTTAGACAATCTGGCTACTGATTTTATCTAAGTGTGAGTTTAATTTGCTAAAAAAAACAACTCTTGCTTTTGATACTTAACACATTTGAATCAAGTCCTATTAAACACTCTAACAGACTATCATCAAATTTGCATGCATGTAGCAAATTTATCTAATTCACCTTTTTCAGGTAGTTCCCAGGTAGGGGGCTCCGTTTCTGTCAGCTTAAATACCCTAGCCTAGACAGAACCCACCTTAGACAAAAGGTCCCTTATAGATAGATTTGATACATATTAATCTTTTAGTTAATTTAATCCTATTAAACGATTAAAAGATTAAAACTTAGGTTTCTAATCTCATTAGAACCGTAAACTTAGGTCTATCTCAATCAAAATTTAATTTTAAGAGTTAAACAAGGCTTTTATGACTAACGGTCTTAGTACATATAAGTTACTTTCCATTGAACCAAAACCAATCTCCATTCCATTCTTGAAAATAAATGCTTTATTCTCAGAAAATGAGACGGTATAACCTTGTTCAAGGAGACAAGAAACCGAGATTAAGTTTCTCTTAATATGAGGAACTACGAAAACATTATCCAGTAACAGATAATGTTTCTTGTCCAAAAATAACTTCAGCCTGCCTACAGAACAGTTGAAACAACCTTACCAGTACCGACTTGAAGAGTCATCTTTCCCTGTGGCAACGTATTCCAAGAACTAAATTCTTAGTAAGAGGAACTGATATGGTTGGTAGCACTCGAAATCCTTAGGCAGAATCATTATGCTCTACCAAACACGTCTCTAAGACCAATAAATCAGATTTACTGTCTTTAGACATCCTTCTCTTTTGGAGAGTAGTGGGATCTGTATCATAACCTAAATAAGCTCCAAGTTGCATGTCAGAGAACACTTCTCTTCTATGAACCTCAGCAGAGTCAACAACAATTACTTCCTCTTCCTAGAGTTTAACTTGGGAACTAACACTATGGGTCTTGTCATCCATTCCTTTGTGCTCGAAAACTAAGAATTGACGTTTAAAAATTCTTGCAACGATTCCATGATCTCACATGCAATGGTCATGTCCTCAACCCTTTTGACCAAAACATCAGTTATGCTATCAAAAATGTGAAGTCGGGTCAATGAATTAGCCTTCATCCACACCTCATATTTATTGCGAACCCTTCACGGTGCATCAAGGGTCGGGACTTGAGAACACTCCTCAACCATGAAATTTGAGGTCATTTACCACGAAATATGTTTTACAAGACTCTTTCCACTGTATGTAATCAGTTAAATTAAAGGCTTTAAACAGAAATACTAACGAGTTACTGAAAACAAAAACACATTGACCTATGTTAGGTTTTAAGCAAATACTCGTTGAAAAACATACAACATCCATTAAGGTTTAGCAAAACTAACATGAACCCCGTATGACATCTAGTTTCGCAATGACGCTTCAAAGGTTTAGGACAAAAGCTGTCGAAGGGAGATCAATTATCCCTCCTCTGAATTGAGAAATTCTCAACCAGTCATTAATACCAGAACAACTCTTGCTCCTATAACGACTCGCCATCGTTGATTTGATCAAGAGATCATTAACTTACTTAACAACCTCCCGTAAGTGTGAGCCATTTTAGGCCATAAAGATT
>NC_052350.1:18140339-18146537 GCF_009727055.1 Benincasa hispida | reverse complement strand
TAGTGCTGGAAGAGAGAAGGTGCCAGATTTAATTCTTGAGGTCGAAACCTTGTCGTAGGAACGTTTTTTTAGGTGAGTGAAGCATATTTGCCTCACCAACCTTCTTCTCCTTTCTTTTTCAGCAAGGATTGGAATGTCTGTACTCGTTGAGGAGTGGTTTGCCAAGGGTATAATCAACCCTGTTTCAGAACCAACGTTTGCTTATGAAGTGTAAAGTTTTGACAATCTCTTAGAATAGATGCTGACCTGGCTACCCTCATTCCAATGCGAGCCCTTGTTATCTTCGCCACATTAAAGTGGACCATCGTAGTTTCCAAAACATGTTCTGAACAGATGGTTTCCCTCCTTCCATTTATATAGTTTGAAGATGAACTTTAGAGCTTCATGCTTGAGGTTGTCGAGGACAGTCGTGTCCAACATATCACCGTTTCAAGGGACTCCATATGAGTACTCATAAGCACGTATGACATGGGCTCATGCATCTTGAAGCCATTCTTTTGCCAAGACATCGTTTAGGTTGGCCAAGATGTAAGCTTGGCCTTCTTGTTCGCTCTGTGTCCATTTCTCATAGGCCTCTCGAACATTTCGAGACGAGTGTGGAATAAGGAAGGACACTCCTCCGTAAGGACGAACTTGGAGGTCATCCGATGATAAGTATTGTGTTTATCGTGTTGTTTTCCTAACTGAACGTAGTTAATCACCAGTCACAATTTGTCGGCGGCTAAAGAGCTAATTTAGCAGTTGCCATTTTAAAAAGTTGTTTGGAAAATAAGAACAAACTTTAATAAGTCCTATTTGCCATTACCACTTTTAACACCCAATTTTAGGTTTTAGGCAAAATAGTTCTAAATGTACCCTAAGTGAAGTGACATCTATTTTGCAATGAATGCCCCAGAGTCCTGTTGGGCGTGATCAAGTGTTCCCTTCACTGAGATGAGGCATTTTTTCAACCATTAGAAGAAACAACTCTTGTACTGACTTTAATAGTTTTCCATTGTTCGATTCTTGAATTTATTAACAACCTTAACATTCCGCCGATAAGTGGTAACCCCTTATTTAAGGCCCCTAGATTCATGCCCCTAATGCGCTCATCGGTAGGGAAAAAGACAAATTAGAACAAGAGACTCTAAAAGCAACCTTATCCTTTTCAAAGATTAGATAAAGAGGGTGTTGGCAAATTACCTGCCATGCTTTAGGGGACACTCCCAGGTGTGCCTCGAGGGTCCTGTTGGGCGTGATTCAAGTGTCCTTCACTGAGATGAGGCATTTCCACATTAGATAGAAACACACTCTTGTGAACTGACTTTAACAGTTTCCAATTGTTCGATCCTGAATTTATTAAACCAACCTTAACAAATTTCGCTTAAGTGTAAAACCCCTTTATCTTAGGCGCTAGAGTCCTGCCATAATATGTTGCTCACCTTAGGCGAAAAGCAGAAAATTAGGGAAGTAAGAGGCGCACTAAAGCAACAACTTATCCTTTTTAGGAGATTAGTATAAAGAAGTTGTTGCAGAATACTGGAACATGACTTTATGGGGACAGTAACTCCCAGGGGGCCTCGAGCGCCGATGCAACAAAAAACATTATCCAATTTAATGAGAGAGACGTGGATATATTGTCAACACGTCCCTCATCCCACTTACTATGAACATTCTCTTCATTCACCTTGGTATTGAATCTTACCCAAAACCATCCTTTAGGGGACACTCCCAGCGGTGCCAACGAGGCCAAGGATAGATCTCACGATATGAACTTTTTAGGGAGAAACGTGTAGAGGTTTAAGTGAAGTTATCATATACCATAAAGTAACCTCAACCATTGAATGTTCTACTAGATTTCATTAATTAAACAATCTGGCTTACTATTTGTTAATCTAAGTGTGAGTTTAAATTTGCTAAAAAAAACAACTCTTGCTTTTGATACTTTAAAACACATTTTGAATCAAGTTTCCTACTATAAACACTCTAACAGACTATCAATCAAATTTGCATGCATGTAGCCAATTTATCTAATTCACCTTTTTCAGGTAGGTTCCCAGTAGGGGGCTCCGTTTTCTGTCAGCTCTTAAATACCCCTAGCCTAGACAGAACCTCACCCCTTAAGACAAAAGGTCCCCTTATAGATAAGATTTGATACATATTTAAATCTTTTATAGTTATTTAATCCTATTAAACGATTAAAAAGATAAAAACTTAGGTTTCTATCTCATTAGAACCGTAAACATTAGGTCTATCTCAAATCAAAAATTTAATTTTGAGAGTTAAAACGAAGGCTTATTATGACTACGGTCTACGTGACATATTAATTACTTTCCATTGAACCAAAACCAATCTCCATATCCCATTCTTGAAAAATAAATGCTTTAATTCTCAGAAAAATGAGACGTATAATACCTTGTTTCAAGGAGACAAGAAACCGAGATTAAGTTTCTCTTAATATGAGGGAACTACGAAAACATAATCCAGTAACAGATCAAATGTTCTTGTCCAAAAATAACTTCAAGCCTGCCTACAGAACAGTTAAACCAACCTTACCAGTACCGGACTTGAAGAGTCATCTTTCCCTGTGTGGCAACGGTATTCCAAGAACTAAAATTGCTTAGGTAAGAGGAACTGATTATGGTTTGGGATAGCACTCGAAGAAATCCTTAGGCAGAATCATTATGCCTCTACCAAACACGCTCTTAATGACCAATTAAATCAGATTTACTGTCTTTTAGAATCCTTCTCTTTTGGAGAGTAGTGGATCTGTATCATAACCTAAAATAAGCTCAAGTTGCATGTCAGAGAAAACTTCTCTTCTATGAACCTCAGCAGAGCACAACATTACTTTCCTCTTCCTAGAGTTTAACTTGGGAACTAACACTATGGGTCTTTGGTCATCCATTCCTTTGTGGCTCGAAAACTAAGAATTTGACGTTTAAAAATTCTTGCCAACGATTCCATACTCACAATGCAAGGTCCATTCCTCACCCTGACCAAAACATCATTATGCTATCAAAAATGGAAAGTCGGCGTCAATGGATTAGATCTTCGATCCACAGCCTCATATTATTTACGCACGCCTTCACGGTCATCAAGGGTCGGACTTGAGAACACTCCTCAACCATGAAATTTGAGGTCATTTACCACGAAAATATGTTTTAGCAAGACTCTTTCCACTGTATGTAATCAGTTAAATTTAAGCTTGTAAACAGAAATACTTAACGAGTTACTTGAAAACAAAAACACATTGACCTATGTTAATGGTTTTAAGCAAAATACTCGTTGAAAAACCATACAACATCCAATAAGGTTAGCAAAACTAACATGAACCCGTATGACATCTAGTTTCGCAATACGCTTCAAAGGTTAGGGACAAAAGCTGTCGAAGGGAGATCAATTATCCCTCCTCTTGAATGAGAAATTCTCAACCAGTCATTTAATACCAGAACAACTCTTGCCTCCTATAACGATCGCCATCGTGATGATCAAGAAGATCATTAACTTACTTAACAACCTCCCGTAAGTGTGAGCCATTTTAGGCCACTAAAGATTCGTCCCCAAAGCAGCCAATCCGAGAGAAAAAAATCCGATTGGGGCAAAACCTAAAGCCGATCCCTATCCATTGTTTGGAGTTTCACCCTTTGATCTTGACCAACTGCACAAAAACCAATTCGAAGGGGGACACACCTAAGGCGCCAAAACGAGGGAGTATAAAATAATCTCACGGTGTGAACCAATGACAGAGACCATAGGACGTGTTGACACACACCCTTCACCACTTACTATAAATACTCTCTCCGTCCACCTTGATATTGACTCATACAAACACCATCCGAAGGGGGATGCTCTCAGGGCATCAAGAGGCCAAGCCTGAATCTCACAGTGTGAACATTCAGGGAGAAATATGTGTGGAATCATTGACATATCAGATACATCTCTTCCTCCCATTGAGTATTTTATAACTTAGGGTTTAGTTGACTTAGAAAAAACACGGTTAAGAATTTTAACTAAGTGACTTTTTAGGTTTTCCCTAGAGTAACTTTTACCTTGGATAGTTGAAACAACTTTTGATCATCATCCATTAAACTCTTTAACAGAGTCTTTGATCAACTGTCGCATGCTTGGAGAAAATCTATCTAATTCATCTTTCCAAGTAGGTTCCCAGGTAGGGGTGTTCTGTTTCCGTCAGCTTAAATACCCCAGCCTAGACAGAACCCGCCTTAGACAAAAGGTCCCTTATAGATAGATTTAATACAATGTTAATATTTTATGCCAATCAATTTAATCCTATTAATCCGATTTAAAAAGATTAAACTTAGGTTGGTAATCTTATTAGAACCTTTGAACTTAGGTCTATCTCAATCCAATTTTAAAACCCTTTTAAAAACATGAGTTCACTCTAAGTCTGCATACAACTCTTTCTTATCGATTTTAGTTCTAATTTCCTTTATAACACTTATAACAGAAACAATAAAAAACGACTACAACGCAAAGCTAACACATACAAGGCATTCATAACGATTATAAATAGCCTAAGTGTCATGCTCTATACATTATTCATTCATTGCTACCATTTTAAATAACTCTTATACAAACAAGAAATGAATCAAGCACAACATACTTCCATACACCCTTATACTATAATGCCTATAATATAAAGATGATGCATGATAATGCTCACTACATGCAACAATATAACTCTCATATTATCATGATGCATGTGCATGCTTTCATGTAATTTCTTCATGCAATAGTATAGCTCTTATAATACATGATGCATGAATAAGTGTACAACCTAAGGTGGATTTTAAATCTATATGTCAAACACTTTGCCATATAAACACCATATATCACATGTATAATTAAACAAATGTTGATGAACGGGAAAAAATTGCCTCAAATCCTCAAAACTACAAGCCATTATTACAAAACCAAGGAGTCTCTGGTTTAAACAGGTGAACCGGGTCTTGAACCGTCCGGACGAAATAACACGTCTCCATTGATCGTGCACACTATACCCCGTGATTGTCTACACGAAAGAACAAACGCTTCTAGAGTTAAACGATCGTTCAACAATGATCGTGTACCTTTTACTATGCGATGAAGCACGAGGTAAGAAGAAGAGATACTATGCAATGAGCATGTTTAACTACACGATCGTTTAGTGCGCACCTTCTTCTAAAAGATGAGCATCAAAATGCTCTTACTATGATCGTCTACCTCCAGCGTCTAACCGTGATCAGGCACACCAATGCTACGTGATAAGAGTAAACGATTTACCCCATCGTTTAATATTACTAAACGATCGTTTAGTAAATACTACATGATTGTATAGAAAAATCTACACAATTGTTTAGTTAAATCCCGACGATCGTTTACTTGAGGCTACATGACACGACCAATCTTTGGTCTTCTCTCTTCGCTGAGAAACCGCATCTCCATGCTTCGAAACTTCAATACGAACGAATCGACTAATTCAAATACTTTGAATTACAGACTCGATAACAATGTTAATTTATGTCGAAAAACACAGGAGCCTTTACAAACTACCACTTTGTAATTTAAAGAAAGCTTGAAACAGAGGCAATTAACCCATACACATTCATTAACGCCATCCATAAGCGCATTTAACAATTAAACGCAATGCAGAAAACCCACCACGACTGTAAAAGAAGTTTAAAAACAGAAGTGAAATTTGAAATATCAAAACAACCTGGCTTTGATACTAATTGAAGGAAATCGGATATGAGGATTTCCATGAACAGCGGAAGGATTGTTCCAAATTTCAATTGCATTTGAACATTCATAATTAGAGTACACAAATGGAAACAACAGGCTATGCATAATCAAAATTACAACATGCTTTTCTACAGATCAAGGGAAAGAATTAACCATACTTTTTGAAGACTCATCTTCAAGATCCCTCGATCATGAATGCTCATTCACACAACACGACAACACACGAACCGTCGTTCACCACGACCGCACACAACACGATCAACAAAACTCGAACATCCGCGATCTTCAAGATCACGAACACAACACCCACCACACGAACACTGCGAACTCAACGAACGATCTCCGAAGAACCTTGACTAGTGTTGAGTTGAGTATGACACCACCACAAAGGTTACCTTGGTATTCTTGGTGTGAGAATCCAGAAGTGTGGGCTATGTGTGGACTTGGTTAGAGCAAAAGACTGGAGGAAGAACA
>NC_052350.1:17860649-18138397 GCF_009727055.1 Benincasa hispida | reverse complement strand
AATCTTGTAAACGATTGAGCAAGTGGGAGATGTCAAAGCCTATCGTATTGGACGATGCCCAATTGTTTAACAAAAGCTATGCGATCGTCTAGTTAAATCTATGCGATCGTTTAGCTCACCGACTAGCTGAGTGTCTATCGTATAGAAACACTCCACGATCGTCTAGTCTCTCCAAGCTGTCATTTAGTAAATATGATTTACTTGACAGTCTTTTCATGATAACTTTCCGAGAGTGGAAAACTCAATTCAACAACTTTTTAATTTTAGGAAAACGCTTTTCCTTTTATCTCACGGTTACCATGAAACCACCAATAACCTCCCACTCAATTGATTATTAGAGAAAAAGAGATAATTATCCAATAATTAATATTATTATAAATATACATGATAACCAACTTACCATAGTATACTTATAACCTATAGTTTTAATATTTCATCTCATGAAACATATAAACCATAGCTTTTTTTCTATTTCATGGTCCTTAATGTAAATCTCATTTACATTAACCTCCACTAGATGTATCTCATACACCATACCGATCATATCATATATAATCGAATTACCTCTTGTCAATTTGAACATTTCAATTCAACACCAAGAACTGATCCTCAACTTGAATCCATTGAGCTACCAAGGGGGCCTTATGGACCTGTAGCTTGAAGCTCCAACGATACGTAAATAACTTATTAAACTTTTTAATCACGGAATCTACCATCTGTTAACTACCAGACACTCTATTAAAAACCGACAGCTAAACTCTTCTTACTACAGATATATTATGTATCCATCTTAACCAATCAACAGTGCGATAACCCTTCACAAATTGCTCGTAAGTATAGCTCGGCCAATAACCATTATGCTTCTATAGTTACATTTAACTCCTCAAGTACCACCGATCCCTCTAATGAACATATGTCATAGTCCTACTATGATCGAGTCATCTCTTTTAAAGAGAAGTTGTAGCTACTATATTCAAGCCCCAGAATTAGCCTTTAAGGGAGCAATCTATCTACTTACCCCTGCTTTGGGGAAGAAGTGGATTCCATCTTGTGTAACTGAGTTCCCAACTCCCAAATCAGACAAGTCCCCAAAAAGATAGGCATGTTGAGTTGGCAATCTAGCCACTCTCACCCATACTAATCAAAGGATTGCCCTCAAAGACAGAAGTTCCCAAAACACTCAGGATTGAGGTCATGTCACCTATGGTCGTTTAGGTGAGATGTAAGTCTCCAGTATCAACAGCATTATATACAGAGACTAATCATCTCGTGGTCCGGTCTTATACAAACTCTTTGTATAGGACACCCACACTCGCATGTTTCCACATGAATGGTTAGGATCTACCATCTGTAGTAGTTTACAACATTTGCAAACTTATACAAAGCGGGCCATATCCGTAGTGTCACTAGGATCAAGAATCCCTCCTTAATCCTTATACTACAGACCTATTTAGGTTATCACTTAACTTGTATATCTCATATACATGCTTAAGTTTACATACGATAATCATAGAGCTTTGTTTATTAGATATGAGTAAATTTTAGAATGAAATAACTCTTATTTTATTCATAACAATGTATATAATTACAAACAACGAGACTCCAGGAGAATTAGGACACCAATCCCAACAATACAAACTTCTTTGTATAAAGCATCCTCGCTCGCATATCTAATACATGAATGGTTAGGATCAGACCATTTGTAGCACTTTACAATACTTGTAACTCCTACAAAGCGGGTCATACTGGTAGCGTCACCAGGATAAGGTTTCCTTCCTTTATCCATATACTACAGACCATTTAGGTTATCACTTAAAGCACGATCCACTTGTATGTCTCCACATACATGCTTAAGTTACAACGATAACCAGGGATCTTAGTTTATTGGTTTGTGGTTAATGCAATTAAAATATCTTATATTTTATAGACTAAAGTAAATAAAAGATCATATTATAAAACACCAAATGTTTGTTCATACAGATGTTTACAAACTACAGGACCCTACGAGATTTAGGGCATCAACCCTAACAGAGACATACGGTTGGATCATGTTTAAGTGATAACCTAAATGGTCGTAGTAGATGGATAAAGTTGGATACCTTATCCTTATCCTGGTGACACTACGAGTATGGCTCGCTTTATAGGTGTTACAATTGTTGTAAAGTACTATAAATGATTTGATCCGATCATTCATGTGGGGACATGTGAGTGGGGATATTCTATACAAAGGAGTTTGTATTAGACTGAACCACGAAATATTTAGTCTCATTATATAACGTCGTTCATAATAGAGACTTACATTTCACCAAGATGACCATAGGTAATATGACCTGAATCTTGAGTGAGTTGTGAAATCTTGTCTATGAGGGTGGTCATTTGATTTGTATTGGTGAGAGTAGCCAGATCGCCAACACAACAAGCCTACTATTTTGGGGATTCGTCTGATTGGGGAGTTGGGAACATAGCTACATAAGATGAAATTCACTCCTTCCCCAATGTCGAGGCAAGTAGATAAATTTCTCCCTTAAGGGCTGATTCTAGGGCTTGAACAAAGTGGTGACATACCCTGGCCTAAAAGAGGTTTGATCATAGTTGGACTATGATTTATTTCTCATTAGAGGAAACGGTGGTACTTAAGGAGTTAGATGTAACTATAAGAGCAAAACGGTAATTTTGGCTCAGTTGTACTTACAAGAAATTTGTGAAGGGTTATCGTATTATTGATTGGTTATATCCAATAGACACAAAAATATATATGTAGTGCGAAAAGTGCAGTTGTCAGTCTTTAGTAGAGTGCCCAATAATTAAAGGATGGTAAATAATTTAATTAAAGAGTTTAATTAATTATTCACGTACTATTGGAGCTTCAAGTTACAAGTCCATGAGGTCGCCTCGGTAGTTCAATAGGATTAAATGAGATAAATTTTTGGATTAATTTGAATTATTCAAATTAATTGAGGAAATTAATTATATATGATATAATTAAGTTCTTTTAATTATATGTGATATATGTACTATAATGTATTTGATATATTATAATATTAGATATTTATGAGAGAAAATCAATATTTGAATATGATTCAAATATTAATTATATGAATTGGATTCATATAATTAAATTTTAATGTAAATATGATTTATATTAAAAGCCTTTGGTAAGAGATAATTGAAACTATAGGATATATTATATTTGATACAATATAAAAACTATTGGTTATATGTTGTGTGTGATATGACATATAGTTATGTATGTATATATGTATAGTTATTTAGTTTTTTTTTTTATTATTATTATTATTATTGTTATTATTATTATTATATATAATTTAAATTAAATTAAATTAATTTTAATTCAATTTGTTTTGAATTATTGGGAGGGAAAGTTGAGGGTTTTCTTGAAATCTTCATCTTCTTCCTGCAAAAATACAGAGAGTGCAGTAGACGTAGGAGTTTTCTATGAAGAAAAATAAAATTCTCTTGCTCCTCCTCTCAACTCTCAATACTTCCCTTCCCTCTCAACAAAATTTATTAGAGCCCACACCTCTTTGATTCTCATTAGAGAATATCGAGATCATCAATTGGTGGTGTCCAATTGACCATTTGGTTTTACTACAAGTTTTTCAGAGAGAAGTTTGAAACCTTCAAGGGTAAGGTTTTCTGAAACCTTTATTATTATTATTATTATTTTGTAATTTCACAGACATGCTATATTTTGTATGACTAATTGCATAATCTCTCTTTGATTATTCTGTAAAATTTAATTATGAAAAAATTGGGTTTGGGATGATCCATCGCTTCCGCTCATAGACTCTTCACTGAGAGATCCTTCAGTAAAAATTTATACCTATTCATTTTTAATATTATTGATCTTCTTCTAGAGATAAGATGCAACAAATGCCAATTAGATGCATAGTAGGGGTGGTTACACACATGAATTGGTGTATTAATCTTTCCAATGTATATGTGAGATGCACGTGTAAAAAAAATAAATAAATACTTGCATTTACATTCTTTTCCATGAGATCCAAAGTTTAGAGAAAATACAAAATAAAAATTAGAGGATATAATTGAACAAAATATTAATTAATTTGGTGAAACAATGCATCATTTCATATGACTTCACATAGATAAATTTTTAGTTCTTAAAATTTGGAAAATAATTCTAAATGGTCCCTCAATCAATTTAATACACGTTGAGGTACCTTTAATTGAATTTATATTATATTATTTTATAGATTACATGCCATTTTCTTTTAGTGTTTCTATTACTTTCTCTCTCTCTCTCTCTTCATCTTCTTCTCCAACCTTTTTCTTCTATCCTCTCCAATGGAATTATCCTCCTCCCTTCCATTTTCTTTTCTCTTTTTTTTCACCATTGTGATCGGTCATTCTCATGCCTGCACATACAATTCAACTCTACCAAAACCCAAACTATGGCAACCTTTGTTTCTCCAAGTAGGAATAATATTGTAGTGTCTGCTTAGCTACAGGTTCTTCGAATTCCATTAATGAACATACAAAATCAAGTAATCCATTACGAAATCAATCAAGAATTGAAAAGCATAATTTATATCTTTAATAGCCTCAAAAGATCTAATCCTATGAGATCATTAATTGTTGCACACTTCATTGAAAGTTTGATGCCAAAAGTGTTGCAACTCGTCAATTTGATGGAAGTTAAAATTAGTAAGTCAAATTGCAAAGCTGAGAAGAAATAGGGAGTGGAAATGGATGGAGGAAGAGGAAGATGAGATCTGAAAGGAATTCTGGAGGTGGAATAATGGGGCGATGAGCAGAGCCATCTTCTGGAGATTCGAACCTCGGTCTGTGTCAAAATATTGGACTCCCAACTACAATAATGTTTAAACGGGACAATAATATATTAATAAATGTATATAATTTGTATATCTTATGAAAAACAATATACATAAATCTATTTGAAGGGAGCACATGCCTTTGGACCCTTAAATACTTAATAGATCTCCTTGAATGGATGAATTGTTTGATTTTCTTTTATTTTTTTCTTCCCATTAGATTTGATTTCCAAAAAGAACAATGCTATATGTATGGATTTATCTATGCTATATTAAAAGAGGAAAAGTAGGAAAATTTTCAATCATATTCTTATTATATCCTTCTTTAATGATTAGTTATAACATAACGACTTGTCAAACACCTTTGATCATTAAATTTTTTCCTCTACACAATTCACCACTTCTACAGAAAAGGTTACCACTATCATACATTTATTTTTTCAGGAAATTTTGATTTATATTTGTTTGTAAATACTTTGTTCTTCTTCTTTTGTTTACTGTTTCGTATTTTTTGTGTGTGTTTTCTTCACTATACCTTTTTTGTCAGCATCCTAGAACAAAGCATTATCAAACAAAAACAACAACTAAGTCCTTATGTGTTTACTTCAATTCACCACTTCTCCTAAACATTTTACATTAGTTTTTTTAAGGAAAATTTGATTTCTTTTATTTTGATTTATATTTTTTTTGTGGACACTTTGTTCCTCTTCTTCTTTCGTTTTCTGTGTGTATTTATTGTATGTGTTTTCTTCCCTATATTAATAAAATCTCCAATATTAATACTAATATTAATATAAATATGTGTACATGTGTGCATGCGTGATTTATATACAAAAGTTGGGCCGAAGAAGGGACACGGTGTATCTTTGTGAATCAATATTGTGTTGCTACAATATCTATTGGTTTTTTATACTAATAATAAGAAAAATCCTAGATGCAATATATGCACGGATAATTCCACACTTTATTCACCTTCGCAGTAGAAGAATATATGCACACAAATGATGCACCAGAATCATGCTAAGGGATTTTCTATACCCACATGTGCACAGACAATTAAGGAAAATACCACTTACACAATAAAATAAGGTGTTAAACAGTACTGCTATAATTTCAAATTCATTTTTACATTCGACTTCAATTCCTTGTTCATTTTCTAAAATTCCATTTACTTCAATAAAATTTTAAAAAAAAGTGAGGTAAAAATATCTATAACTCAAGAATAAGGGTAAATGTACAATTTTAACAAACTGTAAGGATGATTGCAACCATTAATAAACTAGAGGAGCCAATTAATCAAATTATAAGTGCAAGGGTGCAATTATAACAAAGTTTAACGAGTTATTTATCAAATTAAACTATTTGGATTGCTTTCGTAGGTGAATGGATGAGTCGATTCGATGTAATTACGTCTATTCAAATAGTCATTTTCCGCTAGCAAATATTGCAACTATTTAATGCCCTTCTCTCAACAAACATCTCAACTCGAAAAGTCACATCCTATTAGCAATGATTGAAGGGTACAATATAAATTTAAACATTCATTAACTTTCAGTCACTCCACTAAAGACCGACAGATACACTTTTCGTACTATAGATATATTTTTGCGTCAATTAAATATAATCAATCAATAACAAATTGACCATTCACAAATTACTCGTAACTACAGCTGAGTCAAAATTATCGTTTTAACTCTATAGTTACATTTAACTTCTTAAGTATCACTAATCCAACTAATAAACAATTAGGTATATTTCAACTATATTCCACTTCCGTGTACAAATTAAATACATTCCTAACCACTTGTAAGAAGGGGTTCGACTCCATTTATTTACATAAGTAAATGCAATTGGTTAAGCTCAGTACATAGCACAAATATTTTTGAGCAATTAGTACAAATATTTTCTGCATAATTAAATACTTTGTTCATTATGAGTTTCTTGTACTCAAAATTATTTTCTCATAACACGTTAGGTCGTAAGCAAACGTGAAAACTGAGTAGCTAGACAAATCAATGTTGTATTCTTGCCTTTTATTACATAGTACATGACATAACTTCAACCGATTTACCAATTAACCAAGAAATTTGACTCAGGAGATGTTTGTATAGGTTGCATCAGCCGAGTACATAGGATGATTATTAAATAGCATATATTATTGAATCAAATATACAAAGTCATCTCTTTATTATTAGGTGCAGTTATAATATTGTACTCCTTTTTTACATACTAGAAACTATATATATATATATTTGAAAAGAATTATCACATCATAATTATTGGGTGTTGTTTGGACTGCACAAGAGATAGATGCAACTTAGATTTCATCCAAATTTTTCAAAGAAAAGTACAATGATTACAAGCAGCCGCAATCACTAACTTGATGCTCTTTTTTCTCATACACACTAAAAAAAACTAAGAAAAAAAATCATTTTTTAAAAAAAAATTGCCACATGACACATTGTTATTTAATGCTGCTTAGGACTGCATAAGAAATGGCAGCAGCCACCCAAATTTTTTTTTCCAATGAAAAAAAATCAAATGGTTAGATATAATCACCTAACTCAATGTTCCTATAATCCTTAAAGAGTAAAAAAAACAAAAATTGCCACATGGCATATTATTATTTGGTGTTATTTGGTTGTAGCTATGAGTGATAATCTGTCTGGTGATGCAATTCTAGGGTCGAACTGTCGATGACAACTGATATTGCGGTTGTTATCCGACGATGTTCGTCAGATTTTGTAAATATGATAAAATGAGTGTGGACGATTCTCCACAATTTTTGAAATCATATCTTTAAAGAAACCAATCATATTCAATCTCAAAACAGATGAATTTGATTGGTTGCACAAGATATAGGTGCGGCCACATCCTGTCTTTTTTCAAAGAAAAAGGTAATGATTACGTGTAGACACTTAACTCAATGTTCTCATTTTCCTGATACACTAAAAATTTTAAAAATATAGTTTTTTATAAAAAAAAAAAAAAAAAAAAAAACTGCCACGTGACACACCGTTGAGTGTTGCATGAGAGATTGGTGCACCTTGCACCTAGTTATAAAATTTGTATCTATTTAGTCTTTAAACTTAAAAAAAAAAATCATTTAATAGATTCTTCAATGTCTAATTTTAGGTCTAATAGGTCCTTAAGTCTTAAAAAGTCTAATAGGTCTTTCAACTTTCCAATAGGTCCTTGATATATTCAAAATTTTGAAAATTAATTGATCATACAAAATTAAATTTTATGTATGGTGGGATCCCAAACATTCAAATTTGTTTGTAGTAGGTTCGTAAATTTTAAAAAGTATTGAATAAATCAATGATCTATATTTTAAAAAAAAATAGAAACCTAAGACACAAATTAGAAGTTTAAATACCTATATGACACTTTATTAAATTGAAGGACATATTGAGACAATCGAAAACATTCGTAAAATTAACCTTATTTATATGAAAACAGTTTGGATGTGATAGGATTTGTACCTACGTCTCATCAAAATTTTGTTTCTTGAAATTTACCGATTGTGACAACTATCCTAAACATAAATCCTTTATGCTTAAAATCATCATATCAGAATACACGCTTTATACTCTTCAACTTCAGTTCTAGCCAAATCCCAGGTTTTACATGCCACTACATGCCAAGAGTTTGTTTAAAATGACATTACTTAAAAACACTTTTTTAACCTTTAGAAACATTTTTTAATACTTAGAAGTGAGAGAGAAAAAAATATAAATATATATTTTTTATTTTTTAATTTAGAATTTGCTTTAAAAATATTTAATTAATTTAGAAAATAGAAAGATAAACCTTTTAAACCTGTTCTTCGGAAGTAAGATACTAAAAGAACTCAAATTAAAAACTTAGGGACCAAATTCATATATTTCTTAAAAGTAAGGACTAAAAAGGTAGATTTTCCTTTTTGTTTTGTTTTGATATAGAGTTATATTAATTTTGATGGTCTATCCTAGATTTTGATATTGATTGTGTTTTGTTTTTAAAACTTATTCCGATGGTATATCTTAAATACATTAGTTTTGTCAACTGATATACCAAATATAAAGTATATTAGTTAATTTATGCTATTTTTAAATGTTGATATGATTTTAATGATATATAAGTTACATTTGATTCGGCCTATCAATTGTATAACAAATATTTCGTATTTCAGTTTATTGATATACTTGATTCAGAGAAAAAAAATCCTATCAACAATATTCAAATGTTTCAAAAAAAATCCTATCAACAATATTCAAATATGAAACACATCATTTATAATGATACTTAAAGGATAATATTGATATTTAAATTGTATATTGGTTCTAATTCAAAATGAATTTCAGATACATCATTAGCTTAGCCTTGGACTTTGGGCCATACTAAACACCCTCAAACTTTTAATTATAAAAATTAAGCTCTTAATAACTTCTACAAGTACTAAAATTAAACTCTCAAACTTATTTAATTGAAGAAATTAGAACAATTATATGAGAATTCATTTTTTGTCATTTGGGGATTCAATTTCTATAACTAGTGTAAATTTGAGAGTCCAATTTTAACACTTAAAGAATTTTGAGGGCCTAATTTTATAAATGAATGTTTGAGGACATCATTACAACTATCACTATACTTCAAGAGTGGTTTTTGCAATTTGTTCAATATTAATATATGATATTACAAAATAATAATGAACTTTTTTTTAACATAAACCAACTTTATAAATTAATTAATAATAGTTTTTACTCAACCAAAATTTTAATGTGTAACTATAATTAATTTTATGGTTTGTAAATATATTATCAAACATATTTTGAACAATTGTTTAAATTGGAATTTTATTTATGAACCTGCAATCAAACATATATATGAAAGCATGAAATATAACTTTGTTTTCATTGAATCCGTTATTTCTAAATTTATGTATTCATATTGTCTATCTAACATATCCTAATTTTGTAACTGTATATCTAATAAGTTTAAAAGCATATACTCAAAATTTTTAAAATTAACTATTTTAATATTATGTTTAATTGAACCTTAAAATTCCAATTTTGTAACTAGTAAGATTCATTCATTTGGAGAGAGAGAAAAAAAAAGAAAAAGAATACTGGGTCCTACTATACAAATTACACTTTCATTTTGAAATATAGTAAAACACATCACTTTTCAAAATTATAGCAAAACACGTAGGATGAACATGACTTTATTTTATGTTAATCCTAAAATATCCTTAACAATTTCTTTAATTTCACTGTAGTTAATCCAACAACTTCATTAATTAAATCCATAATTCGATCTCTATTAGAATTATAGCAAAACAAATGGGAGGTACATGAATTCATTTTTTGTTAATCCTAAAATGCTCTTAAATTTTCTTTAACTACACTGAAATTAATCCAACAACTTCATTAATTATACTTTAGTTAATTTATCAAAATCATAATTTGGGCTCTATCTATTTCCTTTTAGATATTCAACATGAGTTAAGTTCCTTCTTCCATGCGAATATTTTGGCATAAATTTCGATTCTTAATTAGAAAATTCTCCAAATTTGTATCTAAAGAATTTTCTATCTTCAAATGTTAATTTGTATTTTCAAATCCCATATTATATTACTTTTCCTAAAGCTAACTTTTTATATTTTTATTAATAATTCTTATAAATATATATATAAAAAAATAAAAGTATTTACAATTTATAACAAAAAAATTTGTCAAAGGAAGCAAAGTTTTCCTTTTTTTCAAAATTCTTAAAATATCCTTGCGATTTGAAATCCGCGTGTCCTCACCTACGCTTCTTCCTCGTTGTTCTTCAGCTTCTTCCTCAGCATTCTTCCTCATCGACGACGTCTTCTTCTTTGGCATTCTTCTTCATTGAAGACATTCTTTCTCAACCATGGTACGACTTCTTCCTTAATTTTTTTTTTTGATTTTCTGCACGTGTAGGTCTACGGATCTTCCTCAATTCTCTTCTTTGATTTTCTACACGCGTCTGTCTATAGCTTCTTCCTTGTCCATGGCGCCGTGGTTCCTCAACCATGCTATTTGTCTCGTGAAGTAACTTCACGAGATGAACTTCACAAGAAAAAAGATAGAAATGACGTGAAATTGAGTTCATTTCTCATAAAGTTCGTCTCGTGAAGTAACTTCACGAGACAAAAGACAGAAATGACGTGAAGATGAGTTCATTAATGAGATGCATCTAATTGCTTTTTTATAATTTGTATTACATCTAATGAGATGCATATTGTATTTTCAAATGCTTGTTCTGATCTTGCATTATTGTTTGATGTTCATGTTCCTATTCCACCTATTTAAACATACAACTATCAGTCTATATTCTTTCATCGACTATCACTCACTATTATCATTTAATGAACATTGGTAGACTTCTATCAGCGATATATACTGTCTATTGCAAACCATGAAATGTGATAGACAGTGATAGTGTCTATCACTGTCTATCAAGTACTTCTTTATATACTAAAGCATGACATCAAGTGTAAGTAGTCTATGAATGATAAAAATACCAACTGTAAAAGAAATATCAAAATACCAACTGTAAGTAGCCCCCAACTAAACATATCTAAGAAAACATATGTATGCATTGGTAGTGGTATGAATGATAGACAACATAAAACACTTAATGTCACATATAGACATTGAAAGTAGTCTATTATTGTCTATTTGTAACAGACATCGATAGACTTCTATCACTTTCTTTGTACTTCTTTTCTTTATATCACAACATGACTAAACCACGAACTGGATCCTATAAGTAAACTAAACTGAAAACAAAACAAATATCAAAACATATAGAATCTAATAAGTAGCCCCTAGCCAAACAATCAAATATCAAAACATATGCAATCAGGCCAAACTTATATGAGAAAATGTTCCATCACTTTATATCATTAGTAGACAGTGATACACAACTATCAATGTCTATCATAGGTTTGTTTATACCTTCAGTTTTAGTTTTTCTTGTTCTCCCTAATGAAACAAACACATGCGCAATGGAAGAAATAAAGGATCTAAAGTACTCTAATTAGATTAATTTCAAATAATAAGCATGCAATTAAATTAAGAATAAAGGGATAGAAGATATGCAACCACTGTATTTCCAAATCTTTTCCAAATCCGCTCCAATCTCCTCATGAACGGTTCGTAGACCACTAAGAGAGTCTTCCCGACTATTCTCTGACCTTAGAACGAGATGGTGGGATCCTGTGAGTGACTAATTTGGAGAGGAAAAGATTAAGGATTTGAGAGAAAATTAGGTTAAGATTTAAAAAAAAAATCTCATGAAAAACCACTTGGTTAAAAATTAAAATAAAATCATAGAACTCTTCTTTTTATAGACCATATCATGCAAAACATGCAACTTTGAGTTTGAATGAAAATTTGACCCTAAAAAATCCACTAGCTCAAAGTGGAATTAATAGGACAAATGTCTTCAATTGAAAACAATACCTAACAATGCAAATGTTGGAATTTCCCTCTCAAAATTGTTGGATCTTTCTACTAACTTGGTCAAAGGTCAAAGTTTGACTCTTAAAGTCCAAAGTCAACAATTTCGACTTTTTTACTTTCAAATTCTAAAGTCAACAATTTTGACTTTTTGATTTTCAAAATCAAAAGTCAATATTTTGACTTTTATTGCATTTTTTTTACCTAGTCAACAATTTTGACTTTTGATGTAATTTTGACCTTGTTAACTATTTTGACTTTTATTGCAATTTTGATCAATTCCATTTAATTTCAAAATTAATTCTAATAATTGATTTTAAAATTAAATTAATGTTAAATAATTTAATTAATTTAATTTAATATTAAATCCAACACTAATCTCAATCAATACAAATCCCTATTCATAATCTTGATATTTAAATCTTATTTAAATATCTTCTATTTTCTCTCTCTTTATGTTTAATTCACAATTAAACATTAGGATAAATATATCGTATATATTTGACGCTTTGCTCCAAAAACCAAATTCGAACATTTCAAATTCGTTTTTCACACTGTTCTAAGGTTTAAACCGATATGAGCTAGTGAGGGGACCTCGACCTCATAGACCTACAGATCATGGGCTCCAATGATCCAAGATTAACCGGCTAAACTCTTTAACCCAATTAACCAACATTTGTTAACTACCGAGTCACTCCACTAAAGCCTAGTAGTTCCACTCTATTCACTATAGATATATTTTTGTCCACTTGATATAACCATAATCAGTAAGTCAGCCCTTCACAGGTTGTTTGTAATAACGATTGGGTCAAAAAGCTATTTTACTGCCGAGATTGCATCTTGCTCCTTAAGTCCCACTAATACTCTAATAAATAATTGGTTTGTGATCCAATCACTAAACCGAGTCCCTTTCATGCCAATGAGAGGGTGGGGCCCCTTATTCAAGACTCGGAGTCAACACTTAAGGAAACAACCTCTTTACTATCCCTAAAAGCGAGTATGAGTGGATTCCATCTCGCATTTTATATCCCCAACTATCTACCCAGTCTTATCCCTGAAATGGGAGGCTTATTGAGCCGACATTATTGAGTCAACCCTCACCCATGAAAATCTAAAGATAATCCCGAATAAATAGAAGTTTATAGTTAGCTCAGGATTAGGGTCAAGTTACCTAGGTCATCGCTTTGAAATAGTCAGTTTTAAACAGTAAACAACGCTATAAAGTAAGAGTGACTTATTTCTTGGTCTGATCTTATCTTTGCACATGACGCCCCCACTTGCATGTCTCCACATGAACAATTTACGATCACATCGTTTGTACTAAATATATGTTGGGGATGATGCCCTAAACTCTCGTTGGGTCATGTAGTTTGTAAACACTATATTGAACAAACGCTTGTGATGTAATAATATATGATATTTTCTTCACTATTATCTATGGAACATTGGATGTTTTAATTACTTTACCACAAATCAATAAACTCAGATCCTTGGTTTTCGTTGTAACATAAGCATGTATGTGGAGACATATAGGTGGATCATGCCTTAAGGGATAACCAAAATGGTCTGTAGTATATGGATATAGGAGGGAAACGTTATCCTGGTAACGCTACGGATGCAACCCGCTTTGTAGAATAGTTACAAGTGTTGTGACTTGCTACAGATGGTATGAACCTGATCATTCATGTGGAGACATGCGAGCGGGGGCGTTCTATACAAAGGAGTTTGTATAAGATCAGACCACGAAGTGTTATAGTCTCGTTATATAATGTTGTTCATGACAGAGACTTCACTTCACTAGGATGACCATAGGTAACATGACCTCAATCCTGAGTGAGTTGGAAACTCCTGCCTTTGAGGGCGGTCCTTTGATTTGCATGGATGCAAGTGGCCAGATCGCAGATTTAAACCTACTACTTTGGGGATTCGTCTGATTTGAGAGCTGGGAACTCAGCTACACAAGATGAAATTCACTTTTTCCCCGAAGCAGGGGTAAGTAGATAGATTGCTCCCTTAAGGGCTGATTCCGGAGCTTGAACGATGTGGAGCCACACACCTTCTCATGGCTCGAGAGGTATCCACACATAGTAGGACTATGTTATAATATTCATTAGAGGGATCAGTGGTACTTAAGGAGTTAGATGTAACTACAAGGGCAAAACGGTAAATTGACCCTAGTGTACTTACGAGCATCTATGAAGGGTTATCGTACTATTGATTGGTTATATCCGATGGACACAGAAATATGTCTGTGGTGAGAAGAGTGCAACTGTCAGTCTTTAGTGGAATATCTGACAGTTAACGGATGGTGGATCTCGTGGCTAAAGAGTTTAGTAAGCTATTCACATACCGTTGGACCTTCTAGCCATAGGTTCATAAGGTCCCCTTGGTAGCTCAACAGATTCAAGTTTAGAATAAGTTTTTGGATCAGTTTGAAGTATTCAAATTGACAAAAGGGAGTTCGATTATATATGATATGATTGAACTAGTCAATTATATATGATATAGTTAACATGATTTATGAGATATATTAATTGGAGGAAAAGGATAGAAATATGATTTATATCTAGTGAAGAAGAAAAGAACTGTTGTTCATATATTGCATATGATGTGATATTAAACCATAAGTTATAAATATAATATGATTATATTTATTTTTTAATTTAAACAATTATGGGATAATTGTGGTGGTTTTTTCTACGTAACCGAATGAGATAGTGGGAGGTTGCATTCAATTTTCGTAACTAAAGGATAAAATGAAAATGATTTTCATTTTGCAAGAGATCAGATATTCGTTAATCGATTAAGTGAAGGATCTCTTAACATAGAGCATCCATGAGCGCATTCGGTGTTGGGTTTTATGTCCTAAAACTCGTGGTTTGTAAACATTAGAACTTATTCTGAGAATTCGATAAAGTTGTTGTTGAATATATTATTTTTTTTTTAGAAATCCAATAAACCTAAGTCCATTGACTATTATATGAGTACTTGAACTTTATGTGGAGACATACAAGTGGATCAGGTTCGAGTAAATAGTCAAAATGATCTATAGTATACGAATAAGGTTGGGTATCTTATTCTGGTAACACTATTGGATGCAGCCTACTCTGTAGTTGTTACAAAGAGTTGTAAAGTGCTACATACGAAGTGATCCTAATTCGTGCATGTTGAGACACGAGGAGTGGGGGTGTCTTGTGAAAATGAGTTTTATGCAAGATCGGACCATGAAACTTGTCACTCTTACTTTATAACGTTGTTTACTCTTTAAGACTGACGATTTCAAAGCGATGACCTAGGTAACTTAACCTTAATCTTGAGCTAACTATGAACTCCTATTTCTTCGGGATTATAATTTGATCTGCAAATGGTGAGAGTAGACCAATTGCCTCTGCTTAATAAACTTACCATTTTGGGGATAAGATCAAATGAGTAGCTGGGAATATAGGGTGCAAAAGGAAATTCACTCCTACCCGATTCAGGTTAGTAGAGAGGTTGTTCCCTTCCATGCTGATTCTGGATCTTGAACAAGAGGCTTCACCCTCTCATTGGTATGAGAGGGATTTGATTTGTTGATTGGATCACAAATCAATTGTTCATTAGGGGATCAGTGGAACTTAAAGAACAACAGGTAATTACGGGGGTAAAACAAAGATTCGACCCAGCCGTTATTACGAGCAACCTATGAAGGGTTAACTTACTAATCATGGTTATATCGAGTGGATATAATATATCTACAGTGAGGGGAGTTTAGCTATGGGCTTTAGTGCAATCACCCATTAGTTAACGAATGAGGGTTAGATCGGTCTAATTAGTTTAGCCGATTAATCTCGGATCGTTGGAGCCCATGATCTGTAGGTCCGCAAGGTCCCCCTACTAGCTTGTAAATGGGTACGCGTTAGGGTAGCTTGAGAAATTAATTTGAAACGTTCAAATTAAATAGAACAAGAGAATACATATTTAAATATGATTTAAATATATAAAGATGATTATTGTGCAAAAAATAATTTAATATTTGATATTAAATTAATTAGATTTTAAATTAATTTATGAAATTAATTTAAGAAAATAAAATTTTTAAATGAAAATGATTTACAAGTTATTTTTTGTTTTAAAAATAAAATGGAAATTCGTTTTGCATGTCTGTACATAATGGAAAAAGAGTTTTTCCCATTATCATCATCTTTATGCTCACACACAAACCATGATCAGCACTACTTTGATTATCCAAGCATGAGCTGCAAGTCATGTACTCTATCTCTTTGTATGTTCATCTTGATATATAAATAAGATTGGAGATGTTGGATATGTGAAAGAAAAGAGTGAAATACAAAAGTTTGAGAGAAATTTCAATGAAGAAGAAACTGTCTTCTTCAACTTGCTGCTGTGAGCTTTCTCTGTTTCTTTACATCCTCAAGCTGTTCTTGAGTCCCACAACTCTGTCTAAAGCTCCAAAAGCATAGTAAGGAAGGGTTTTAGGTGGTTCACGTTGATATCCAGTGAAGACAACAGCTGAACAGACGATTTTCTTGAAGAGTTCTTCGAAGGTATGTTCTGAAAATCCATTTTTATGAATAACATGCTTTAGTTTTTGCCAAAATTAGTGAATTAGAATGCTTATGGATCCTTGATACTTCTGCTGCATGTTGTTTAACTCTAACAATTGGTATCAGAGCATTTTTTAAGCTTTCAATTCGGTCTAATTTTAGCAAGGTGGGTGTTTTTTCATGAGATATATGAAACTGTTGCACTGTTATGGTTTTCTCTGTTTTGGCATTTTAATTCTCTTTACTTTCTCAATTAAATTTGTAATTGACTCATATTTAATGAGCATTTATGTGTTGCTGAGGTCCAGTTTTGGCATGTTGTAATTTATTTGGAGTCATTAATGTTGAAATTAATATGTAATTGAAGAAACAAGCGAAGGAGGTCGAGCTGTTGTTCCAGAGTTTTCAGCTTCTGCTTGAATCTGTTGCTGAGGTCCAGTTGCTAAACGATCGTTTAACTCCAGACGCTACACGATGAGAAGAAAAGCTATACGATCGTTTAGTAATATGCGTTGGTCGTTGTGATGTTGAACACTAAACGATTGTGTACCTGCGGGAGCTAAGCGATGTGCTCATTTGCTATATGATAGCATTAGCGATCGTTTAGTTTTAATCATGGGAACTAGGCGATATGTTGATTATACTAAATAATGGTGCTATACGATCGTTTAGCAATGATGCGCGCTAAGCGATGCGATGAAGTGCTACGCGATAACGCTGAGTGATCGTTTGGTCGCGGAGCTAAGTGATCGTGTAGATAAATGCTATGCGATGCGATGATGTTCTAGACGATGGAGCTATACGATCGTTTAGCTACGGCGGATACTAAACGATGAATTGAATGCACTGGCGATGGTGTTATGTGATCGCTTAGTACTATGCGATGGAGCTAAACGATTGCACTACGATGGAACTAAACGATCGTCTAGTCCTATGCGATAAAGCTAAACGAACGTCTAGCTTTCAGCAAACACTATGCGATCATGTATTTGTAATAGCTTTCAGCAACCCAAGGCGACGACGCTAGACGATTATCTCTAGGCGTTACAGGATCAGCCTTAGCAGCATATTGAGGTTGGATCGAGAGCAACCGGTTCGATCGGTTTACTCAAGGTTCAATCCGGTTCAGCCTCAAATGGTTGTGGTTAGTCCGGTTCAGACTCGTCCAGCTCGGTTCAAGTTATTTTGGGTTCGATTTGGAATGGTTCAAGCGATTCAAAGATGGTTATGAAGCTATTTGTAATAGTTAGCTATCTGTTTGCTTGTTTATGCCAAAACAAAAATCATAACAGTTAGTATTTAATTGTTTATACATGAGATGTATGTGATAATTAAATAAATTCATGTATATGCATACAATATGCCATGTAGATTTAAAACTCCTCCGTAGGAAGCATGATACATGCTTGACAGTATGTTATAATTGTTATGATATATAGTATGCATGTTAAGGTTATGTTTAATATAATAGTTATATTAGATACCTTCGTTGTTTGTTGTGGATGTTTAGCATGTCTAAATTTTGTAAACCGTTATAAAATTGGTTAGAAGTTTAAAATCCATAACAAAGAACAGTTGCATGCTCACTTAGGTTAACTGCTTGTTTTAATAGTTAAAATAGGTTGTTAAACTTGTAAAACTATGGTCACAAACTCAACCGGTATATAATCCTGTCGAAGGCTGGGGGTATTTAAGTTGACGGTCTACGGAACACCTCCTACCTGGGAATTATAGTCGAATAATTGAGCGTTGGTAACCGATTTTATGAGTATTCGTGAGTGATGTGAGGTAATAAAATGGTTTATCACCTAAACATTGTAGGTTAAATCCAATTATAAGAGTTATATTTGGATAAACTACTTAGACTTAGGTTGTATGAAATTAGTCGTGTTGCCTAAGTAAAATACCCAAACATTTAGAACACTTCAGTGCGAGAATAAAAGTTATTACCTCTCACGTTCTCAAGAGTTCACATTGTGAGATCCATGCTCGGCTTCTTGTCAATTTTACCTCGATTGCTCCATACGAAAAATGTTTGCATGGGTCAATAACAAGGTGAATGGGGGAAGTCGTTCATAGTAAGTGGGTGAAGGAAATGTGTCAACATTGTCCTACGGTCTCCCCTATTAGTTTGAACCGTGAGATTCTTATGTTGTGCCTGTTGTCGTTTTTCATGCGGCACTAGCTAGTCGTTAACCGTGGCAATCCCTACGGAGGGATGTAACATAAGATTCAGAACAACCCAAGCTTCAGTAAAATGAATAGAATCTTATAGTTTCGTCTTGGGTATTGTCTTCTATTTCGGAGGCATACTCATACCGTTCTATAAGATCTGAAAATGGTGGGTCTACATTTACAAGACTTACTAAGTGTTAGTAATGATCTTTACCGAAAACGATAACTAAATGACTATCAAAATATGAGTTATTCTAAAGATAGTATTTGGTCAAGAATTGTCTTGCTTTTGTGGAGGAATTCTTGACTACCCCACGGTAGCATTTATTCTAAATCACTTAAGTATCGTTGCAAAAATAATGATTATGGGTACATTATCACTTTGCTAAAACTTGATTGGATTTAAAAGTAATTTACTTATAAATTTTATTTATAATTTCAGAATGACGAGTTCTATTATACAATTGTTGGCTTCAGACAAACTGATTGGGGACAATTATGTAAACTGAAAATCAAATTTGAATACAATACTCACGATAGACGATTTGAGATTTGTCTTAACGGAGGAATGTCCTCCTATTCCTAGCTCAAATACCAACCAAACTATTCGGAAAGCATTTGATAAATGGATCAGGGCTAATGATAAAGCCCGTGCTTATATTCTCGCTAGGCTGTCTGACGGAACACTGCCAAAGAGATTATGGAATCTCTAAGAGGGATGTTTGGACAGCTGTCCTTCACCCTGAGGCATGATGCTATCAAATACATTTACAATAGTCGCATGAAAGAGGAGACCAATGTTTGTGAACATGTCCTGGACATGATGGTCCATTTTAATGTGGTTGAAGTGAACGGTGTTATGATGGATGAGAGAAATCAAGTTGGCTTTATTCTAGAATCTCTTTCGAAGAGTTTTCTGCAATTTTGTACCAATGCCTTGATGAATAAAATCGAATACAACTTGACTACTCTGCTTAATGAGCTACAGGCTTTTCAGACCATGTTAAGAACTAAAGGTCTGGAACCAGTGCCAGAAGTAAATGTTGCTTCTGTTGAAAAGAGAGGAATGTCCTCCAAGCCTAAAGTTGCCTCGTCTTCGTAGACTAGGAGTATTCCAGCGAAAAAAGACAAAGGGAAAGGGAAAAAGCCTGTTGGTAAGAAAAGCAAGAAAACTGCTGTAGAGAAAGGGAAATGTTTCCACTGCAACGAGCTGGGGCACTAGAAGAGAAATTGCCCTAAGTATCTTGCAAAGAAGAGAATAGAGAAAGGTAAACAGGCTGCTTAGATCCTGGAGACCGTTTGCTCAACTCATTCAGTAGGAGAAGTTTCTGATGAAGATGCAAATTACCTGCTTTTGTTAAATCTTGTAATGAACCTTTTGTAATTATTTTTGTGTTAAATGAAATGTTCATTTTCAAAAAATATGTTTGTTCTAGTGACTTCTGTTAAAAATCAAATTGTTAATAGCCATCAGCAAATATTCAGATACTTAAATGGCTAAGATCGAAGTATAATGAATTTAAGATTTCTAGCTCTGACTGTTAACAAGAGTTGTTAAGACAGGTCGGACCATCTTAATCAAAGAGTTGAGAGTACCTCAATGTAGTGGGAGGAAAATGTGTTTCCTAGCCATTATTTGAGAAATAGGTGAATTCTCCATAATAAACCTATTTGTATACTAATATGTTTACAATGATTCTCTCGGCTAAAGTGTAAGAATCATCTAGTAAGACTAGAAATACCAGAGATTAATAACCTAGGGCAATTGGGAGAAATATCAGGTATGAGATACCAAATGATAAAACCATGGGTATGGGATGCCCTAGTTTATCGTATTTCTCTATAAAACTCAGAAACTCAGTCTTATATATTGGATATATAAGTTACCACTAAAGTTTTAGTCCAAGTGGGAGTTTGTTGGGTTTTATGTCCTAAAACTCATGGTTTGTAAACATTAGAACTTATTCTGAGAATTCGATAAAGTTATTGTTGAATATATGGTTTTTTTTTTTAGAAATCCAATAAACTTAAGTCCCTTGACTATTATATGAGTACTTGAACTTTATGTGGAGACATACAAGTGGATCAGGTTCGAGTAAATAGTCAAAATGATCTATAGTATATGAATAAGATTGGGTACCTTATTCTGGTAACACTATTGGATGCGACCTACTCTGTAGTTGTTACAAAGAGTTGTAAAGTGCTACATACGAAGTGATCCTAATTCGTGCATGTTGAGACATGAGGAATGGGGGTGTCCTGTGCAAATGCGTTTTGTGCAAGATCGGACCACGAAACTTGTCACTCTTACTTTATAACGCTGTTTACTGTTTAAGACTGACGATTTTAAAGCGATGACCTAGGTAACTTAACCTTAATCCTGAGCTAACTATGAACTCCTATTTGTTTGGGATTATCCTTTGATCTGCAAATAATGAGAGTAGACCAATTGCCTCTGCTTAATAAGCTTACCATTTTGGGGATAAGACCGGATGAATAGTTGGGAACATAGGGTGTAAAAGGGAATTCACTCCTACCCGATTAAGGTTAATAGAGAGGTTGTTCCCTTCAAGTGTTGATTCTGGGTCTTGAACAAGAGGCATCACCCTCTCATTGACCTGAGAAGGATTCAATTTTTTGATTGGATCACAAATCAATTGTTCATTAGGGGATCAATGGAACTTAAGGAATAAGAGGTAATTACAGGGGTAAAACAGAGATTCGATCCAGCCGTTATTATGAGCAATCTGTGAAGGGTTAACTTACTAATCATGGTTATATCGAGTGGACATAATATATCTACAGTGAAGGGAGTTCAACTATGGGCTTTAGTGGAATCACCCATTAGTTAACGAATGGGGGTTAGATCGGTCTAATGAGTTTAGTCGATTAATCTCAGATCGTTGGAGCCCATGATCTGTAGGTCCGCGAGGTCCCCCTATTAACTCGTAAATGGGTACGTTTTAGGGTAACTTGAGAAATTAATTTGAAACGTTCAAATTAAATGGAGTAAGAGAATAAATATTTAAATAAGATTTAAATATATAAAGATGATTATTGTGCAAAAATTAATTTAATATTTGATATTAAATTAATTTATGAAATTAATTTAAGAAAATCAATTTTTTAAATGAAAATGATTTACAAGTCATTTTTTATTTTAAAAATAAAATGGAAATTCGTTTTACATGTTTGTACATAATGGAAAAAGAGTTTTTCCCATTATCATCATCTTTATGCTCACACACAAACCATGATCTTCACTTCTTTGATTCTCCAAGCATGAGCTACAAGCCATGCACTTTATCTCTTTACATATTCATCTTGATATATAAAGAAGATTGGAGTTGTTGGAGATGTAAAGAAAAGAGTGAAATACTGAATTTTAAGAGAAATTTCGGTGAAGAAGAAACTGTCTTCTTCAACTTGTTGCTATGAGTTTTCTCTATTTCTTTACATCCTCAAGTTGTTCTTGAGTCCCACAACTCTGCCTAAAGCTCCAAGAGCATAGTAGGGAAGAGTTTGAGGTGGTTCACGTTGATATCCAGTGAAGACAGCAGCTGAACAGACGATTTTCTTAAAGAGTTCTTCAAAGGTATGTTCTGAAAACCCATTTTTATGAACAACATGCTTTAGTTTTTGGCAAAATTAGTGAATTAGAATGTTTATGGATCCTTGATACTTCTGCTGCATGTTGTTTACTCTAACAATCAGATATTTCCGATTTCACCAGGATCGAAATACAACATATACATTTTAACATACAGTTATGCAAACAAACAGTAATTAACGGCATGCTTTAAACACTAAAGAATAAGGGAAAGAGTTCTCATACCAATTGAAGACGCTCTTCAAGTGATGAACTCTGATGCAGCGGAAGACCTCTAAGCGATCTCTATCGCCTAGCAAACAAGTCGTCTACAACAACACGATCGTCTATACAAACGGCAGCAATACGAACTATCACGAACAAGTGAACGCAAAGGGGATGACACCACCAAAATGGAGCCTTTGGTATTCTCGGAGTGAGAATCCAAAGAGTGGTCTATGGTGAGTTTGGTAGAGGTTTGAGAAAGAACTAATCGTGTAGACGATAAGCAAGTGGGAGAGAAAAGGAAGCTAACGTATAGCTCAGTGCTTATCGTTTAAAAGAAGCTACACGATCGTGTAGGTTTTACTAAACGATCATTTAGTAAAAGGTGAACGATCGTTTAGAAAACATGGCACACTATGCAATCGTTTAGGAAAGCTAAGCGATCGTCTAGGAACTAGCGTGCGATCATTTAGGCGTGAGGTGTGCGATCGTTTAGGTGCTAAGCGACTATCGTATAGGCTTTCGACTTATGTGATCGTTTACGTTTCCACACCGATGCCAAATTTTTCCAAACCTTTGCAAAATGAAACTAATTATCATTTTATCCTTCGGTTACCATAATCGAAGCGGCTGCTCCCACTAACACACGTCAGAGAGAAATTTTGGCCAATTATCATATAATTAACCAATTCAATAATTAATAAATATAATCATATTATATTCTTACCCTATAGTTTGATATCACATATCTACTATAGTAATTTTTCCTCTACTTGATATAAATCATATTTATATCTAATTTTCTCCAAAATAATGTATCTCATACATTTAGTTAATTATATCATATATAATTAACTAGTTCAATTATATCATATATAATCGAACTTCCTCTTGTCAATTTGAACATTTCAAATTAACCCAAATACTGATTCTCGACTTTATCCAAGTTACCCAGGGAACCTAATGAATCTGTGGCTCGAAGCTCCAACGGTATGTAAATAGCTGACTAAACTCTTTAGCCACGAGATCCACCATTCGTTAACTGTTAGACATTCCACTAAAGACCAATAGTTGAACTCTTCTTACAATAGATATATTTCGATGTCCATCGGATATAACCAATTATGAGTACGATGACCCTTCACAGATGCTCGCAAGTACAGTTAGGTCAAATTACCATTTTACCTCTGTAGTTACATCTCACTCCTTAAGTACCACTGATTCCTCTAATGAACAATATAACATAGTCCAACTATGTGTGAACACCTCTCAGGCTAAGAGAAGGTATGTGGCGCTACATCGTTTAAGCCCTGGAATCAGCCCTTAAGGAAGCTATCTATCTACTTACCCCTGCTTCGGGAAGGAGTGAATTTCATCTTGTGTAGCTGAGTTCCCAACTCCCAAATCAGACGAATCCCCAAAATGGTAGGTTTGAATCGGCGACCTGGCCACTCGCACCCATACATATCAAAGGACCGTCCTCAATGGCAAGAGTTCCCAACTCACTCAAGATTGAGGTCATATTACCTATGGTCATCCTAATGAAGTGAAGTCTTTGTCATGAACGGTGTTATATAACGAGACGTTAACACTTCGTGGTCAAATTTTATATAAACTCTTTGTATAGGATTCCCCCGCTTGCATGTTCCCAATACGAATGATCAGGATCAGACCATCTGTGAGAAGTCACAACACTTGTGACCATTCCACAAAGCGGGCTGCATCCGTAGCTTTACCAGGATAAGGTTTCCCTCCTTTATCCATATACTACAGACCATTTTGGTTATCACTCAAGACATGATCCACTTGTATGTTACCACATACATGCTTAAGTTACATATAGATAACTAGGGATTTTAAGTTTATTGGTTTGTGGTAAAGCAAATAAAACATGCAATTAAGCAAAAAATAAGACGTGAAGTAAATATCATATATTATACAACACAAGCATTCGTACAAACTGTTTACAAACTATAGAACACGAGACTTTAGGGCATCAACCCCAACATTGAGTACACTACCCATCGCCTAGCAAACCGAGAACATACAAGACAGCTCAAAGTTTACTAAATGATAGTGTACATGCGTGCATTTCCTCAACGATCACATATAATTACCTAAACGATCGTCTATACGATCAACCCCAATTAACTACACGATTGTGTACCTTTACCTAAACGATCAAGCATTTGTCTATACAATAGACTCCCTTTATCTCCCACTTGCTTGGTCGTGGTAAACAATCCTTCCTTCCTCTTTCCCTCTACCAAATCCAACAAAGTCCACGCCTCTTAGGTTCTCACTCTGAGAATATTGAGGGTTCCAAGTGGTGGTATCTTCCTTGTTGCCTTGTTTATGGGGAGTTCATTCGTGGGTAGATGACAGCGAGATTTGGTGGACGATAGCTTGGACGATCTCAATGACAGCGAGATTTTCTTCCTTGATAAGAGCGAGATTTCTACGAAGAAGAGTTCTTCAACTGGTATGTATCTTGTTCTCTTTGTTGTTTAAAGTTCAAAGCATGCTGTAATTTGTTGTTTAATGCATAACTTGTATGTTTGATTGTGAATGTGGTATTTCTATCACAATGAGTTTGGAATGATCGTGCTTTTGCTCAGAAGTGCTCTTTGATAAGAGTTCTTTCAATATAAAGTGGGTTGCATCCGATAGTGTCCTTATAATAAAGTACCCATCTTTATCCATATACTATAGATTGTTTAGACTATTTACTCAAACTTGATCCACTTTTATGTCACTACATAAAGTTCAAGTATTCATGTAATAGCCATGGATCTTAGTTTATTGGATTTAGGTTCTTTCTAAAACGAAATGAGCAATTCATACATTCAATAATAACTTTATTGAATAAAACCTCAATAACATCTTTATTAATAACATAATAAGTTTATTGTTTACAAGCCATGAGTTTTAGGACATAAAACCCAACACTCCCTTTTGAGTTTTTATTTTCTTTTGTTTTTTTAATGATTCTTCTTCTTTGACTGTCTTTCTTTTGATGTTACTTACCATCTGTACACGAAATTTAGGGTTAATAAATATTACCACTCAACAAGAAACTAGAATTGGCTTAATAACTATAATGACTCATAAATTGATAAGAAGAAAAGAAAAGAGGTATACCTTTTGAAGTTGAGTAATTACTGATGTAGTGGTAGAAGAAAGATGTGGCAAGAAGCAGTAGCAAAAGAAGGATTAAGAAGAAGAAGATGATGACCAAGAAGCAGCGGATGAGGATGGAAATGAAGAAGCAGACGGAAAAGAACGTAAATAGAAAAAAAAAGAAGGTGAAGCAACATCGATGAAAGAAGAATAAGAAGAATAAATTGATTTTGAGAGAACAATGAAATGGAAAGAATTGGAGGAGATGAAGTGTCGTTCATTGGAGGGAAAAATCCTTGAAGAAAATCGCGTCAATTAATCATGGTTGAGTCAGGTTCCGAGTCGGGTCGCTATCTTTTCTCCCATCGTTTTTGCATTTGGGCTGGGCTTTTTCGGTATTTTACCTCCTTTTTGGGTTTGGTTTGAGCTGTAATTGTTTCTTAATTTCTTTTTTTTTTTATAAATTTAAATACTTTGGTCCACTTTTCTATATATAAAAATTCCTCTATTTTTATTCAATTTTTTGTTAATCCTAACTAATTTATACAAAATTTAATTTTTTTAAATCATTTTCTTTATTATAATTTTATTTTTAAACATGAAATATAAGGATACATCTCATTTTCCCCCAATTTTACTTATTTTAGAATTTGAAATGATCATTATCTTTAGTTTAATTTTGTTTTAATCATGAAAGGGTTTAGTCCATAATTCCTTGTCTTTATTAACGAAATCAGGCTCAAAAGAATGATTGGAGCACCACTTTGTATACCTTAGGAACTTTGATTTATCTTCTAATCCCTAATGCATTTGTTTCAATGTTTGGAAGGTAATTGTACAATGTAACTTTTCTTTAGAAGAATGATCAAAGCATCACTACTCAACGTTCTCACTCTAGGATTGTGGATTTTTCTTCTGAAATTTCTAAATATTGATGGAGTAGCTTGATGATCGAAATGTGGAAAGCTTTTGAATATATTTTGTGATTGTGGTTGGGGTAATGGAGAGGGTTTGGTTCTGTTTTGGGATTATCATCGGGTCATGGAGAGTGTTTGGTTATTCCTTCAAGGTTGGAAGTGATTGATGTGAAACTTATGAATCAACTATTAGAGTTCCAAATTTGAAAATTTATTGACACATGTTCTAACCCATTAGAGGTATGTTAATATATAATTTTAGGTGGTTTTAATTAATTATAGTGTATTTAAGAATCTTTTTTCATAAGATAGTAACATCTCATTTACATGACTGGGATTTTGAACTTTTACAAATTTATAATTATTTCATTTTTAATTCGTTTTGCCATTTATTGTGTAATATTGTCGCTATTGTTCTTATGTTGCTATTGTTCCGAATGAAAAGTTAAAATCTTATGTTCCTCTTGTCGGCCCAAAGAAATGTCCACCTATCATATACAAAATTAACTTTTATCCTATTATAAAATTTAGAGAAATTGAATAATATAGTTAAGTTTCAGATATTTGGCATAATCTGAAATTTATAAGATTTTTTGTGAATCATGTGTAGATCACGAGGTGGTCATTTATCGAATTCCTGATTTTTCCTCTATGAGCTTCATAGATCAACTAAGGATTGAGTTATAAATACAATGTAATTATGTTGAAGCAACTAAGTATGCAGGTATAAATACTGTGTAATTGTTGAAGTTTTAGTTACCAAATTAACCAAATTATAATCTAACTAATTCAATATTACACAATAAATGAAATACTTCCTTATTTTGCTCTCCCAATTTAGATTTGAAATTATCTTTTATTACTAAATTAAAACCACTTAAAATTTGTTATTTGTCTTATCTACCCTAACATTTAATTAGTATCTTTTTTTTTGATATGTTAAAGATTTATTGTTGAATATGAATTTGAAACTTTAGAAATCTAATAGAAACAAAACCAAAAAAATTTAAGAATGTTTTGAACATTTTTAAAAGTTGGGCTAAACTTATAGATTATAATGTATTTGATACAATATTAAATTATAGGTTATGAGTTATATATATATATATATATCAAAATTAATTTAATTTTAATTTAAAGGGAGGGAAATAACTCCCCTTGCCTAATTCTCTCTAAAACTCATATAGTGAGTAGGAGGCTCCAATTAGTGATGACCATTTTGCATCGTTTATAATGGTTCGTGATAATTTGGAAAAGGAAATTCGTGAAGAAAAATTCTTCAAAGGTAAGGTTTTCTAGAAACCCTAATTTTCCTTTTCTCAATTTTTTTAGCATGTTGTAAATTTTAATTTGGATGCATATTTTTGTTCTATAAAATTTCTTTTCTATGAAAATAATTTTGGGATTAATCCACGTTTTCGCTCAGGGCCTTCCTAGGTTCCTTCAATATATGCAAACTGATAATCAATATTCTTTGGCCTCTCAACTAAAAAAGTAGTTAAAAAAATCAGGACTAAAATTTTTCTCAGTTCTCTGTCTCTTACTTCTTCTTGGTTCTATATCATGCATTCTCTCCATAGTGCTAACATCTACAATGTCAGACATACTACTAAGATATATCATGCATACTATTAAACAAAGAAGGCATGGAAACAGAATCATTCTCACAATTAGTTGTTCTAACAGATTCAGTGTTTCATTTTTTTAATAGAAAAACATGCTCAAAAAATTCTGCATCCCTATATTCACATACAGGTCTATCATTCAAGCACATATATCTGTATGTAGTACTATCTTGTGCATAACCAATAAACACACACTCAAAAGTTTTAGATCCTACCATAAGTTTCTTGAATGCAGGATATGGTACCTTAGTCAAACATCCCCACACCCTTAGATAAGAAAGATTAGGTGCATATCCTTTCCAGAGTTCATAAGATGTCTTATTCAGTTCTTTTTGTAGTACTCTGTTAAGAATAAAATAGGTAGAAAGCACAACTTTCCCCCATATATTATCAGACAATCCAAAACTTAACAACATAGCACTCATCATTTCCTTAAGAGTTCTATTATTATGTTTTCCTATACCATTTTATTATGGTGAATAAGATGCACTAATTCATGAATAACGCTATTTGATTCACAAAATTCTTTAAGCATATTATCAATGTATTCATCACCTCTATCTGATCTTAACCTTTTAATCTTCTTATCTAATTGATTCTCTACTTCTGCTTTATATTTCAAAAACATACTATTAGCTTCATCTTTTGTCTTTAAAAGATAGATTTTAGTATATCTAGAAAAATCATCAACAAAAGAACTATAATAATTTTTTCCATCTTTACTTGTGGTGTTTTAAAATCAGGTAAATCAGAGTGAATCAGTTTTAGTAATTCTGTACTTCTAGATATAACAGGTTTAAAAGGTTTCTTGATAAACTTTGTTTTAATACAAACAAGACATTTACTAGTTCCATGTGTTTCAGATGCATTAATCAATTTTAAATCTTTAAGTTTCTTAACATATGCAATATTCACATAACCTAGTCTATCATGCCACGTATTAAGAGACTCAACTATATAAGCAGAATTAGAAGCACTTGCATTCATCATATTTGTAATAGGGACAGTATTTAGTACAAAAAGACTATCAGCAAGATATCCCTTACCAACAAAGTCTTCATTTTTTGTGAGGACAACCTTGTCAACTTCTAGGACAACTTTAACCCTAACTTGATTCAACAGAATCCCAAATACCAAGTTCCTACATCAGAAAGGTACATACAATACATTACTTAAGGATAAAATTTTTCCAAAGGTTAATTTTAAAAGAACCTTCCCTTTTCCAAGCACTTCTGCTGTGGTCAAGTTATCTATGAACACACATTCTCCATCAGTAGTGTCCTCGTAGTCATGGAAGAACTCTCGGTTTGAACAGAAATGTCTCGAAGCTCCGATGTCAAGTATTCAGTCGATTTTGTTTTCCACTAGGTTTGTTTACATAATAGCAACGATTACATCATCTAGCTCAGAAAGATTAGCTTATGGTGTGGGTTGCTGATTTAGCCTTCCTTTTTTTTGACTACATTGATAGGATTTGTGTCCAGGTTTTTCGCAGACAAAGCAAATCAATTTTTCTTTTCAATCTTCCCACTAGCAATTGTATGACGTCCATTCTTCTTAGAAGAATTATTCTTTCTAGATTACTTCTTATGATTTTTAGACCTTTCTTTGTAACAGTAGAAGATTCAACCAAGTTACCATTAATTGAATTTAGCTTTCCAGAAATTAGTTTATCTTTTAGCCCGTTGGCTTCTTCTATGTGCATGTGACTAATTAACTCCTAAAGTGTCGATCCTTCTTTTTGTGTTTCAAATGATTTCTTTAGTCGCTCTAGGATGGGGGAAATTTCTTAAGCAACACATTGAATAATCTCACACATTTTCATACCCTCGGCCAGAACATTGGTCACCTAATTTTCATATTCATGTATCTGCTGGTTTCTCGTCTCTCATCTGGAATTATAGTCATTTACCAACAATGTACTTTTTGCGACCAACATCATCTCATCCATATAGAGACTCCAACATACTCCAAACTACCTTTGCTGACTTTTGGACCACAAATAAATCGAACATCAAATCTGTCATATGATTAAGTAGCAAATGGCCACGGACTGTATTGTTGTCCTTCTCGTACTTATTAGGATCAATCGTGGAGGATTGTTTTTATTGATCAGAAACATCAAGAGGTTGTTTGGAGGATCCTGGATCAGAGACAGTGTTCACCTTCTTAGTATCAGTAGGCACTTCTGTTATGAGGATGTAATCAATCTCCAATTGCTCGAAGAAGATCAATAACTTTTAAGACTAGCAACGATAATTTGCTTCGTCTAGTGGTTCGAGTTTGGACAAATCGGGGAGAACCTTACCATTCTTGATCAACATCTGGATAATTTCTTTCAGATTGTTAGTACAGATGTCTAGAACAGATGTCACAAAATGTTTTCCCTGAAAGCAATTATGATGCGACCTCGGTGCTAATCGCTTATGTCGGTTGCTCTCTAAGGTGAATGCTGCCTCCAAACTCAGACGTGCACTTGTCAAAAAATGGATTAGAACCGATGAGAAGATTGCTCAGAACATAAGAAGAATATAGGGAAATAGAAGATGGAAATCGAGTTTGTTGTGTCCCCTCTCTCAAGTCTGATCTGAGTTAAATAGCAGATGAGAGGAGGACACCAACGGACAGAAATGAGCGGTCAAAATTCAAATGGTCCGTTAACGGATAGAAACCAACGGACAGAAACCCAATGGTCACAAACCCAACGATTACAATCCAAACGGTCTGTTAACGGTAAAAAATGAACAACTAATAAGATAATAATAAACTGATTTAATAATAATTTTATTAACAAAATTAAAAAGATAAGTAATAAATTTTTTTATTTTTTATTTTTTGCACAAGCACAGCAACACGCGTGTGGTGAAAGAGTTATACTTCCACCATCAACACACTTTGGATTCTCAACTAGAATTCCTTGATATTTATACTCTCTAGGAAATTCTAAATCTATCCATGTCGGACAAAACTTCCCACTCTTCTTAACTTTTCCTATGGGCCTAAGCCCAAAAGTCATTTTCAATAATTTTAATTCATATGTTTGTGGAGTTTATATGTCCATGCTTGGTGTGTTTGGGGTGTTGAGTTAGGTTTATGTGTCAGTAGAAATGTTCAAGGAGCCGAGGATGTCATTCCTCATCTTCGTTCCCGTTTCTCATTTCATTCCCCATTCCCGTGAAATTCTCCACAGGATCGGAGCGGGGATTCCCTGTGGGGAATTTTTCCCGTTATCTTTTGTTTTTTTTTTTTTTTGTAAAAAACCAATTAATTTAAATCATTAATGTGGGCAAATTTTAATTAAATAAATAACTTTATCACTAAATTGTTATTTATGGTTAGTTTTAGATGACAATTTGAATTCAAAGATAGATTACTCAAATTTTGGTCTAAAAAAGCTAATTAACTTTTTAGTAGAAAGAAATAAATATAAATCAAATTATTACATATTTAATCTAAATTTAAACATTCAATTTAAACATATTCATTATCTTTCCCAATAAATAATCAAAATTTAAATTTAAATGTTAATATTTATATAATAATAATAATAAATAACATTAAATAACTATACTAAATAAATATGTAAAAGCTAATCGGGGCCGGGACGGGAACGGGGCCAGGGACGGGTATGCATTCCTCGTCCCCGTCCCCGTTTAGCTCACGGGGAATTTTTTCCCCCACTCCCTCCCTCCTTCCCGCCTAATCGGGGAACCGTTCAGGGCAGGGCCCCGTTCCCATGGAAAAGTTGGACATCTCTAAATATCTAGTGCAGTTTTTTTAAAATAAGTAATTTATTTTTCAGTGGTTTCTTTTATTTGAAAACTGTTTTATTCAATAACTCTACATATATATTTTTAATAAATATGGATTACACTTTGTTTTGTTGTTTTTCTAAAAAGTTTACATGTATCATTGGGGTGATGGAAACAGGGTTTAAGGTTTAGTTTTTGATCATGCATTTTTTTTTTTTTTTTTACTTTAAGCAATCATTTTACAAATTTGTGCATGAAATATTTCTAGTTAAGTTGGACAAAATTATATTGAATTCATTAGAAAAACAAATTTAGATTTATATTTATATTGTGAGTGAAATATCCTCAAAATATAATTGTACTATACTTACCTTATTAATAGTCGCATGATTATCACAAAAAAATATGTAACAAATATCACATTCTCTGATTCAGTTATATGATACAATATATATATATATATATATATATATATATATAGGCTAACAAATGGTGAAGTTCACTTATACAAAAAAAAATTACATAAACATTCATCCAAATTCCTCTGTGTGATAGATACGTTAGACAATTTTCTTTGTCTCTCATACTCCAATTCATACTTATCTGTGAGGGATAAGTGCAATGTTACCTAAATTGGTGGACATGAATATAAAATATCGGTGACATACAAAATTGTTCTCCCAAATCCAAATTAAGTTAATATCTCAACTCATGACAACTTATTCATTCATCCCAAACATCCTCTGAATGTGTTGATTTCATACTTTATACTGTTTGATCACAGAAGTATGCAAAAATATAATCTACATTCTCAACTAACGTCAGCCTTTGAGAAAATAAGGGCATGGAGTTGGGGCATTATTGAAAATTCAGCGCGGAGAATAGGCAATTATGAAAGTTTTTACAATTAATTAAATTGTAGCGCGTAGGTCTCATAGCTTAAGAGTAATCCTGAGGTCGAGAGTTCGAGCCTCTCTCACCCCCATGTATATTTTTCATTTCCATGGGCTCGTTGAGGCCCAAATATTGATGGCCCATGATGACACTCTGGAAAAACCGGCGTCGTTTTATTGATTTTTCTGTCCGATGAGGGAGAATAGTAATATGTAGAGTATATTTTGTTTACTTTAATTGATTTTTTTCTTTATTGACAAATATGTAGAGTAGGGATCAAATCTCCAAATTCAAGGTTTGATGTCATTGAAATATATTCATATTTTTTTTAAAATTAATACAAAAAAAGTGTTAAATTGAATGTTCATAAATACAATATTTTATGGGTTGTTTTCATATATAGCAAAAAATTTTCTCAATCCATTGAAAAAGTTTTCTATTTTTATATTATAAAATATTTCTAGTGGTTTTATCATTTAAAATATTTTCTCATATTTTTTTAGGCATTGTTGTTATTATCATTTTCCGTCATCAAATTATCAAATATGTTCTAATGAATTTGAGATATTGTTCCATCAATCAAAATGCCTAACATTACATGGTATTATATAATTTTGTTCCAACCGTAAGATTCTATGCTTAACAATTGAGCCTGATTCACCTTAAAACACCAAACATGTTTAATCTTTCAGAATTAATTTTAGTTTTGAATCGTGGGGCTGATATTGTGATTCAATTTCATATAATATATTTTAATGGTAAAATACTTTTTTGAGTTAAAAGAACATTTGAAATGAAAATTTCGAACATTTATGTCCTATTCGATAACTATTTTGTTTTTTGTTTTTGTTTTTTTTTAAAAATAAGTCTATGGACATTACTTCCATCTCCATACTTCTTTCTTTGTTGTATACTTTTCACCGGTGGTTTAAAAAACAAGCCAAATTTTGAGAACAAAAAGGTATAAAAAAAGGTTGTTTTTAATTTTAGAATTTGGTTAAGAATTCAATCATTGTATTTAAGAAAAATACAAATTATAGTAAAAACATGGGGATGAAATAAACTTAATTTTAAAAAATAAAAATAAAAATTTAATGGATCCCAAACGGGATCTTTTAACTTTTTAATGGTTGGTACAAGACTTTTAACCAATTGATGTTCAGGCATGCTTTATTGGTAAAAGATTTTCGATACTATCCAACATACTAAATAGCAATACATTTTGATTTCTAAAAGCCCCTATCGACAAGATTGAGCCCAACTTGGCACCTTACATTTCAGTTCAAAAGACCTAAATTCAAGATGTCATGGACAACCAACATCAAACATCTCCACAATGGATCAATCCTTATTTACTCTAGAGCAATCACTTTTAACCAAGTTAACTCTTTCTTTACCATTCCCTATTAGATTAGCTCAACCATGGATCACGATGACTATGTCATCGAGGCACACCAACACAACTATGTGTTAGGAGTATTGCTTTAATACCACTTGTAAAGAATAACGATCATCCAAATATCTATACAACGGTATAATATTGTTCACTTGGAGCATAAGTCCTCGTGACTTTATTTTTGGTTTCATCCAAAAAGTTCTATACCATCAAAGATAGTTATTTTCATTTATATACCATGGATCTCATCTTTACCAAGTTTGACTTTTGTCCATTCCAATTTTTGGCTCAAGTAACTACTTACCAACCATGTATATGGAAACAGAAGTGAACTTGAACTGAAATATTCAGGATTTCACTTCCATTTGTATTCCTGACTTGGGCCCGACATTGCATGTTTACCTTCAACATCTCTGCCATCTCCTTTATCTTGCTTTTCTCTGGGCTCTTGTAATGGAAGAATTGTGTAAAGGTTGAAAAAAATTTCCAAATGATTAAATAGATTAAAATTAGAAAAGATTTACAGCTACAGAATCCCGCCAAGAATTTAAAGAATGAATTTACATGCAGGGGAAGACTGCTATGGAAGAATAACTCATCTTCTTCAATGAGGTAACAAATAGAAATAGATGGATTTTGTTGTTAGCTTGCTTAGCCTAGCTGGGCTAGTCAGGTTAGGAAGCTTGCCTTTATAAGCTATTAAAACTGGCAGACATTTTCCAGTCCTTGTCTCATTTGAATGAGATGTGTCCACAAACTCTGCTCCTGAACCTGCTTTCAAATTATATACCGTTACTTGGTTTCACGAAAACAAAGACAGATTTTTGTTTTCAATGCAATTGCAAATAGTGAAAGAAAATTGTAACTTGCCCTTTATTCTCGTTAAATAAGTAGCTCTTATAAGCAAGAATGCCTATAGCATGTTTGAGAGTGATTCTAAAATGGTTAATTTACTAGTAATCCACTTTAATAGTGTGAAAAATGTGTTCAAAAGTGTAAAATTGAACATTGAATTAATTTTGAATAATTAAAGGTATGTGGTTTTAAACAAGAAAAAGTGATTCCGACACCAAATTCTGGGGCAAAATGCATAAAATTTGGGAAATAGCATTTATGTAATTGCTTCAATGAGATTTTTGGGACAGTAAAAAGTTCCAAATCAAGATCAAGACAAGCAAGTCCATTAGTCAATTTATACTACCGTGAAATATATCATCCTCACCTGCAAAGCCGCTCTTGATGCTAACAATGCTATACATTCATCAAGCATAGCTTTTTCTTGGGCTGTGACAATGGTAAGTTCAAAAACTAACGTCTGCATTACCTTCACCTGTAAAACAAATAAGAAAGATTAACAGAAGATAACACTGACTAGAACTGCAGACAAGAAAGTTTCCCAACCAAATATTTGGGACTCTAATGTATATTGAGTTTGTAAAGTATAAATAGTTATAAATATCTAACCATTTCCCATCCAAACATCAGCAAACAATTCAACATATCAGATTTTCAGTGGCCTAAAAGACGTAGAAGTATAAGACAAAGCCACTCCATGATGAAAAACAGTACAGATATAAAATGGAATATGGCAGGCGATATAATATATATTTCCTCGAAAGGAGACAGTACAGCAAATGAAAGTTCCTTTCACTATGATGGATGATAAACAGTCGTGGAATCCATGAGCCAAACTTAATAAAGTACATCACCCGAAGATTCCAACTAGTATATATTTATTACAATTATTAGGGAGATGATAAACATGATTATTATTTTTTTTTAATGTCCGTAACATGTAGAGCTCACAGGATACAATGCTAACTGGTCGAGAGAGGATCCAAATCAGAGGTAATTTGATGGTTTACAAAGGTTTAGATACTTGCAACATTAAGTTTATCTCCTATAGCTATTATGATCAGAAGAAATCAAATTCACAAGTAGTAAGAACATCAATTGCATTATAAGATGGCAAGTTTGGTCAATGTCCATTACAATTGCAGAGGCTCAAGATTTCAAGGAAGATGTGGAGAAAAACTATTAAATATTGATAACATTCAAAGAAGAGTTATATATAAGTATACCCTTGGGAGTAAGGAGCAAATGGAGGATCCCATTGCCTGCATCACCTCGACGGCTGAACAAATTGCACCATTTAAAGAACCAGCATCTGCCTGTAAATAAGCAAGTATTGTCAGTTACCATATTTGGCTTTCCTTAATTATAGCAAATTACTGGCCAATGTAGCATACTTTAGCTCCTCCAGTTACTGGAACACGAAGAGTGCTCGACTCCAAATCATCTATGACACCTGATAAGGATCGATTATGACTTCTTTCAAGCACAGCCCATTCATTGAGGCAGCTCATCTACATCAATCACATGCAACGTAAAAATCACATAATTTCGATGAAGCATATATGAGAGCAGATGGTCATTCAAACATCAAATACAAGTAGGAGGGGAATTGCAACTTCAAATTCAAAGGATTAGAAGGGTTTTCGTTTACTAAATTCACCAACAAAGAAAAATAAAATATGTTTCTCAAAGAAAATACTTCATCTAAAAACTAGCCTTGTGAAAACACGTGTTACAACTAGTTATGCTTCTATGTTGCTGGAGAAACAAAGCAGGTTCCTTACCCTACTATTCTAAGTTGACATTTTACGCTAAAACTTGTATACATTACTATGTGAAGCATTGAGGTTCAGACCACCTGCCAAAATACCTATTGCATAAGTCTTGGGTTTTATTCATAATCCTTACACCATGGTTGGCAAGTACAATGCCAGAAACTAAATCACACCCATAACAAGTATTTTAGCTCAATTCTGTCCATGCATAATGTTACGTATCACGTGATATAAATTGAGCGCCATCTATACTCAAAACTGTGTATTGCACTAAAGTCAAAATGAATCGTGCTATATAGAGTACACTAATGATATATACTAGCTTTGAATGAATTAATCTTATTACTTGATCATTCATAATTGAGATCAATTTGAGCTCTTGCTTCAGCTGTTGGAGATTGATCCTTTTTCTGATTACTGAATCCCAAAGATTTAATGTTGTATTCCATACGCCAAGAAGAGTTTTCTGCACCAAAGCACAAAAGTTGTTAATCTTTAACTTGCACTTAAAGTATAGAATCAATATGCCGGACATGCAACTTAAGATGCTAATTGGATAAAAGATACAAAATCTGTCTCTAAAAGTTACTGCCAAGTCGAAATAAAATCTTCCGCTTGTTGGACAGTCAGAATATAATTCATGGTTTCTAAGCACAAGAAAATATGTGAACAAACAATGGCAAAGATGAAATCATGGGAAGCAACAATAATCATGTATAGTGCCAACAGAGCACACGGTCATGTTCTAGCCAAAAAAGGGTTTATAATCAAGCAAGATGTCATGCATTAAAACCTACCTCTGCTGTCACCTCCTGATTACGAAGGACAGCCTCAGCCCGTGCATTAGCACATCTCCACTGCAAATGTCTATTATATAGAAGCCGTAGCTTATGAGCACCTTCTATATAGCTTGCTGTCTTCTTTCCCTTCTTATAATCTGCTATGAAAGTAAGTACAGAAGTTGAAGCATTGGATTGAGTTGAACTTGAAGGTCTAATTCGTGATGAGCTAGTTCCTCGAGGAGGTGGAGTTGATGGTCTTAATCGAGATGGACTAACTCCTCTAGCAACAGAGGATAATACTGGTGTCTTAGAAGGTGAAGATGGACGTGGGCAAAGAGTAGGCGAGTCATATCTCCCAACTCGGTTTGCTGTTATTTTAATGCCTGCTAAACTTGAAGAAACGACCTTGTTAGCTGCAGATTCCTGCATTGAATTGTCATTAGCTGAATTTGCCTCAAATTCTTCCCTACTCCTTCCATCAACATAAGGTAGCCTCATAACACCACTGGTCGATTTCTGTAAAGGTTTGTTCACAGTCTCGCCTGTAGTTGCCCTCGTAGAGGATAAACCACTTCCTCGGAGTGGCTTATGTAAGCTTGGGACTCTTTTATCGGTGAGATCCACGGTACAATTCAATGAATTGGAGGATGCTTTCGCACCAACTCTACTTGGCCATCTCTGATGATCTACGAATTGGGTCCGTGACCCATCAACTGGCTTGGAATTCTCTGATTGATCATACCCATTTTTGCCTCTAAGAGGACTCTTCTTTCTTTCTGGCATGGGCTTCCGTGCAACAGTTTGTGTTTCAGCTTGTTTAGATGGGAAATTAGACGAAGGCCTCAGAGTTCGATCAGAAAGAGAAGATAACACGGGTTTTTCCTTCTTACAAACAGGAATAGAAATGGTATCAGATTGGAATGAGACACTCAAACTTCTCATCGTAGAGGGCCACAAACTCTCAGCTCGACCACCGATCATTCTTTTCGATAGCAACTGTACATCTGCAGGTGAACCATGAACTGGTGTGCCTGGGCTTGGAGGAGAAGGGGGCGTGGAGGGTCGCTTCCTCTCTGCTGATTGAGCTCTTTTAAGAACCAATTGGGAAGATGTAGAAACCGTCCGCGTGATGCTTGGTGATGGGCAACGCCGAGGTCCAGACAACGATGAAGGAGAAGATGAGTTGATCTTGGAACGGGAGGGAGACCGTGTGATAACTTCATTGTTCTTTTCTGCTGGAACCAACGGTTGTCTTGGCGTTGCTGTTGCTGCTGCTGCTACTGTATGCTTTCTAAATGCCCGCGCCGATTCGCATACATCCATCCAAACTATTGAAATCAGACCATAGTTATAGATTTCTTCACATAACTACACAATTCGCATTCCCCGCAATCTGGAGAAAACAGTACTCACAAAAAGAAAGATCCTTTTCCCTGCATTATATCTGCCATATCTGCCACCACAAATGCACAGTTAAAAGAATGAACGAAAAAGAAAGGAATAAACCAACGTCAAAGTAAAGAAATAGAAACAGAAAACCATCGAACATACAATTCTACAGCAGAAAAAGATCAATAGAAAGGCGAACCTGAAATTGAAACACTAAAAACTAATATAAACTTGAATTTGATTAGTTTCTAATCAAGCAATGCTCTTAACCCAAGTTAGATCAGACCACCGAAAGGAAGACGAAGACAGGGTAGGGTAAAGAAAGGGCCACTTAAAAAAGGGGAACTGCCATAAATTGCATCAACGTCTAATTGTTACAGCTTTGGATTCGGCTTGCTTTGACACAAATGGCATTTACAGAGTAGAGGTCCCCTCAGAAACTCCCGGGCGGGAGGATAGAGAGTGTGGGCTTTTGCAGGTGGCTGCAGGATAAGAATAGGAAGTGGAACTTAACTGGAACTTATTTGGCTATGGATGGTTGGGGATGAAAACATGAAAGATTTCGTACATTCCCACTCACAATTTGCTTCACCTTCATCTTCTTTTCTCTGTGCAAAACTTCTCTCTTCATAAAGATCCTCTCATTAAAAATAATTCTGAAACTTGTAAAAGTAGAGAAGTCGCATTACCCAAGTATCTTAATCAGAAATAATACTTTGTAGGTCTAGGGACCAGGTGAAATTGAAAATGTATCATTCAACTCCAACTGTCAATGTTTAATTAGAAAAACAAAACATTATATTAAAAAAAATCAACTAAGACACCATTGAATTTACTTGTGAGCAATATTTAATTTTCTTCACACAAAATGGTGGATATCCACGTGCAAGGAGAAGAACCTTTGTCCGTTCTGAGAATTTACATGGCCGTAATAAATGGCATATTAATTACCAAACCGAAGTCAACACGAAAGAGAAACGCATTGGAACAAAATTAAGATTTATTATGGTTATATGTAAAGATTAGATAAGAACACGCTTTTAATATTCTCCTCTCCTCTTTAAAACTTTCATAATTCGGCTGCGGCTATCAATAAATGCCGACGAAATTTTCAAGGGTTTTGTGGAGGAATCCTTCTAACTGCCCGAATTTCGACAGATTCGTGCATCTGATACTGGAGACCGGCCTACGCTGAGCCCTTACTGCTAGTATAAATCTCTCGACAGAAGTTTCAGAGATCTTGCAGAGAGAGGAATATAAATAAAACCACGAGACATACTCGAATTTCAGAAATTACAAATACGACAAAGAAAATTCAGTAATTATACTCTCGAATTTTAAAAATGGAAAAGAAAAAAAAAAAAAGGATCTAACGCCTTTTACGGATGATCCACGAGAAATACTTCAAACTTATTATAGAAAACAAAATACAGTATCTCCCAACTCCTAAGCTACTCAAAAAAGAAGAGAATGAAAACGAAAAAACTCGCAGAAACGTTCCAATTCGAATTGGATTCTCAGAGTTCAATGAAGAAGACATTAAAGAGTTGAAGCAAAGAGTTCTCACCGATACGGCCAAACAAATCACGCGGTGAATCGGAAACGCTACCGGAGGATTCAATTTCGAACTGAAAATCAGAGGAAATTAGGCGCAATTTGATAGGAGAAATCCATAGGGCTCGATTTCTTCAAGAAAAGGGAATAAACGAAGGCGATAAGGTTTTGGGATTTGGAAGGAGAATTAGCCGTACAAGGCTTTTCCAGCGGGCAGAGTTGACGGAGTTTAGATTTTCGAAGAACTTTGAAGAGAGGGAGAAGAAAAGGAAAAGCGCGAGAAGATTAAAATTAATTAAATAAATAAATAAGGGTTTGATGGAAAAACGAGAAAACGGTTATAATTAGGACTTCTGAGATGGTAGGGACCATTGAAGACAGTTGCTTTCGCGCCACCTGCTTTTCTTAATCCTTGTTTATAATATTCATCAAAGGTATTATTATTATTCAAATAATAATTTTGTTTTTTTAAAATATATCATTTAATTATAATTCTTCTAAAATAGGTCAAATTGGGCACAAAAGGAAACTAGTAACTCTTTAACACTAGGAGTAATTTACATTCTTTTTTTACATACATATATATAGAGAGAGTTTTTTTTTTTTTTTTTTTTAATAGATGACTCTTTCATAAGAGTCTTTATGGTTGATGACCCACACCTCCACAAACGTATCAAATCTAACTTTTTGTAATCTTAATGCGGTGGTAATCTCTATCATAATCTTTATTTTTTTTAGGAAATCCAATAACGATAAGAAAAATGGGAAAATACAACAAATATTTTATAATGTGTCGCGCTATAGATAATCATGTAGGCCGAACATGGTGGTTATCTCTATCACAATTTTTATTTTTCATCCAAAAAACAACAAACTGTCAGAAAACAAAAAAAACACAACAGAAAAATAAAAATCGCAATAAAGATGGTCATTGCGTTAGGATTACGATAGACATGACCATCCCTAGCGCGATACGTTATAAATTGAGATAGTGCTCCGATGTAAGTAGAATGTTAGATTTCATACATTTGTGGGGGAAGGTCATTAATCATAAGGGACTAGTGAATGGGTCCGTACAAATAACTCATATATACATATAGTACACTAAATGTAGAGAAATTAGAACTGCAACCGGATACCTCTTAATCGCCAACATATTCATGTAGATATGTTAATTTTAATAAATATAAAAAGAGTGAATATATGAATTAAACATAAACATATAAAATAAAATAGCTGCCGAGACTAAATTATGTGACTTTTTTTAGTCAACATTTTTGGGCATTCAAGTGTGTAATGAATAGAGGGAGAAAATAGTATTGAATTTTTCCTCTTGTTTATTTGGGGGAGGGGGGACCTTACTCTTAGGGCATGGGCAACAATTAATTGAAATGAAACAAAAAGAAAAACGGTACTAAAGTAAAACAAAAGACTATGATGCACTTGTTTTTTCATTCTCTCAAATCAAGAGATGGAATGAAGGGAGAATATTTTAAATTTAAATTCAGCCATTTGAAATAAATGTCTCTCTTATAACTTAAAAAAATGACATGACCTATTTTATTTATTTTTTATGTCTAAATATAATATATAGCTCTTGCCCTATAAGAAAGAAATAACATAATATATTTTTAAAATTGTTCGAAAATATTTAAAAGATATAATCAAATTTTAGAACTATTAATGATAGATATTGATAAACACTAATAGAAGTCTATCTGTATCTATCAACATCTATCATTGATAGTTTTAAATTTTTGTTATATTTTATAAATATTTTGATTTATTTTTATATATTTAAAAAACAACCCTTATAATAATTTGTACCATAAACTTTTAATTTCTTCATCTTAAATTTTAATAGAATTGCAATTTTTACCATCTATTTAATTTTTCACAATTTTGTCCATTAGTTCGAACTCAAAAAAATAGTATATATATCTTAAAAACTCTTTAATTTCAATCAAATAAAGTTTTGCACAAAAATAAGTTTTACAACCTAACAATTTATAAATTTCAAACAAAAAGTTTAGCTCTAACGACATTTTTTCCTAACATTTTATCAATTTCATGTTGTACCAGTGTTTTATAACTCATCAAATACATAAAAGATAACTAGTATTTGTTATCATATCTAGAGGAAAAATTCTTTAGGATTAAAACTACAATAATCGTTAAATATCAGATTAACATCGTAATACTTATCTAAATTTAAGATGCAATTTGGTGAAATTATAACTTTGACAAACTTGTGGGTCAAAGTGATTTTTTTTTTTTCATTTTTGAATTATGAAATGGGACAAGGGACAAACCCACATTTTAATTAAATAAAAGGACAAATGGATGTGAGACACATAAATATTTAGGACATAGTTAGGTGGAAGATGGAGATTAGGGAGGTGGAAGATGGAGATTGGAAGAGTATTGGGGTAGCATATACATCATGTCATTCTCATCCCCATTCCTCAAAATTCTTTTATTCAATTTCTTTGGGGAACCCAATTCCCCTTTGTCCTTTTGTCTCTACTTTTATCCACCATCACAATTAAAATGTCTCCTCACCAACTTCTTCTTCTTCTCTACCCTTTTCCATTTTTTAGGGATAAAAGTAATTGCTTTATAGGTCTACTAAATTATTTTAAATTCTATTTGGATCATTAATATGTTCCCTCTTTGAATGTAAGATTGTGAATAAAAGGTGAAGATTCTAATATAAATACATGATTATGTCATGTAACATGTAATTATATCGAATGTAACATGTTAAATTATTTAAAATAATCATAAATTTTGAGGTTAATTTTAATTAGGTTTATTTTAGGGGATTTTCAAAAATAGAAAAATAAGAAAAACTATTTACACAAAATAATAAAATTTAATATTCTTTTATAAAAATTGATAGAAGTCTATCAATGTCTATCAATAATAAAAACTGATAGAAATCTATCATTAATACTATGTGATAGACGCTGATAGAAGTCTATTAGTGTTTAAGTTTTTTTTTTTTTTTCTATTTTTATACATAGTTTGGCATTTTTTCTATATTTAAAGTTTCTCCTTATTCTATTATGGAAAAAGTTCCACCTCTATTATTGATCTTTAAAATTGATATAAATATGTCTTCAAATAATTTTACTGTTGAAATAAATTATGGAAACTAATACGATTATTGACCTGTAAATAGAGCATTATTAGACTTGACTTTTTTAATAAAATAAATGATAAATATGGCAAGTACTAAGAACTATTCTTTGCTCACATTTCAACTCACATTTGGGGGGTGTTCGGGGCAATGAGTTAGTAATTATAGTCTTAGGTTATTATAGTTGATTATGATAGTTTGCATTTAGAGGTAAATTATTTTAGTTTGTGTTATAATAGTATGTGTTTGATGTGTAAACTATTTTAGTTTGAAAAGAAAATAGTAAACATTGTAGCAAATAATAAAAAAAATGTTGAATGTAAAATAATAGTAGCAAATGGAGTTTTGAAATAGTGTTGACTGTAGCTAATTTGAGGTTTTGAAATAGTTTTTACTGTACCAAGATGTGGTTATTATATTTTAATGATAATTTTTACCCCAAACACCTCATTATTGTTATTTTTAACTCACCTCTTATATTAGTGCTTGTCACAACTTAAAGTTGTGTGAGTTTCTATCATTTCTTTTGATTGCAAAATTGTTTATGATATATATGAATCAATTTAAAAGCCAACAATAAAAGTTAAATATTTTAAATGACAGAGTATAATTAGAATTAATTTTAAATGTTTTAGTCATATAATATATCTACAATATATTCTTTAAAAAATATCATCTCATCAACTCATCGATTTATTAAAAAAAAATGAACCTAATAAATATTGTAGACACAAATAACTATTTGAGGGATGTTATGAAAAAAAAAATATTAATTGTTGGAAAAGATGGGCGAGTTTGGGAAGGTAATATAATATTAAATTATTGTGGTTTTCAATTTCAAAATGTGATTCTTTATAATATATATTTAATGTAATTTTATAAATCAACAAAATTAGAGGCGTGCGGAAGCTTCTTATTTTGAAGTTTAGACCATATTTTATTTAGAGGATTATTTGATGGGAAGAACTACGTCACGGAGCGTCATTTCAGCACGTCGGCGATGTCGTGGCGCACAATCATTGGCTGGAAATTGTGCCACCGTTATTTCAAAAATGTGGTCGCCAGCCAATAAAAAATAATCAAAAATATCTTTTTGACTGCGGAATTTTCTAATGCCTTCACAAGTCTTCGTTTTATTGACCAAACTCAGTCATTACGTGTCAAACGACTTTTTAAGATTTAGGATTTCAACGGTCAGGATTTAATCAAATCTTGATGACTCCTTTTACAATTAATAAAATAAAGTTCTTTTATCTGCTCCTTACTAGTCATCGCCCCTTTTTGGGGGGAAATCTTTTTTATTTCTTTAATTGATAAATAATCTATCTTCAACTCTAAAATAGTTTTATTTTTTAAACTAAACAATTGAAAGTAAAAAAAAAGAAATGGAATAAATAACAAATGTGCAAATGAAGAAAGCATATTTTATTTGAATATTGTTATGTTTCTTCTTCTTCAAAATATAAATAGAAAAACTAGTGCATATTACATGATCTCAAAAACAATAATGTTTTGACATTTGACAATTGGCTCATAGTCTACTATATAATTGGTAATTCAAATTTGTACTTTTGGTGTATAGTCTGTATATTTTAAGATTATGAAACTATATATAAATCAAGCTTTTGAAAAATATTTTGTATATATATATATATATATATTATAGATGTTAATATAGTCTGCATCAATTAAAAGCAATTAATTTAGTAATATAACTTGAATTAAATGAAAAATATTGTTGGTGCTCAGATCTCGTCTGCATTGAGCTTTGTTGTGGATGTCCGATGACCTTAACCTCCATTCCGCTTCTCTTTGGTCTAGTCTTGATATTCTCCAAGCTAACCTATGTAAGAGATCATTGCATCAATGTGGTATTGACCCTACTACACTTTGATGCTTAATTTAGTACGAGGAGTGACTAATTCAACTAAGCACAAAGAGAAGTAAGGTCGGATCTCTCCTTTGGAAATTTCTTACTCTCCCATTTAAGTGGTCGAATGAGACTATTTATAAACTACTCCTTTGACACACATCTACGATTAGTGTGACGATAATGGTGTCAAGGACGTTTCTGGCACTCGAAGTTACAGAGTGTCAGTCTAGACCCAACTCGTTTATTACCCAATTAGTATATATTCACTAGTTCAACTGGTCGATCCAAACCTTGATGCACTAACATTTCTCTTTTGGAGTGCACACTCTCCTATGCCTTTTCTTGATATTTTGTGAGCTCGGATCCACCTGTGAACTTTAAGCCTTACCTTGGACAACCCTCAACAATATCATATCATTTTAGAATATATATATATATATATATATATATATATATATATATAATAAATAAGTACTCTTCTTAGTTCTTATCCAAGAGGGATTTCAATATCAATATGGAATTAATATATATATATATATATATGTATGGAAAACTTATAAATTAAGAAGGGGGAAGAAAATGAGTTGGAGTGAAATTGAGGGCACGTGGATGTGCAGATATGTGATGAACCTTATAAGTTATATCCACATCAACCAGCTGGCTGCCCTAGCTGAGAGCTTTAGCTGCAGCAATACTCCACTCCCTTCAAATGAATGTATCCAAATTCCAATTCCATAAACTATCTTTCTTTTTTCCATACATATAATAGTTTTTTTTTAAAAAAAAAAAAAACTTTGAGACAATAATATATAATTAGTTACATTAAAGTTACTTTTAAGGACACTTTTTTTCTTTTTAAATATTATACATGCATACAATCTATAACTAAGAAGCTATACATACTAAAAAAAAACAAATCAAAACAGAGACTACACATATTAAAAACTTTATGAGTTGGTTTATTATTATTATTCTTTTTTAACATGTATGAATATAAATATAAGTTAAAACATCATTTTGGTTTCTATACTTTAGGAGAGTTATTCAATTTTATTTTTCTTGAATTTAGTTCATACTAATAGTTTATATCATTGATTTTTGTTTTTTATTGAAAAAGGATTATTATCTATTAGCATTTTCACTCATATGCATATTATATTTTTCTTGTATGAAAATAATAATAATAATTTAACCAATTTGAATTTATTAAAAATAAGTAAAATTGAATATTAAAAAGTACAAGTTGAATAAACTCTAGAGTAGAAGGAACAAAATGGTTATTTAACCAAATGTTGATGATTAGAAGGCAGAAAGAGCAAAGTTGGTTAATTAAGAAGGGGAGTGCTTTCGGCCAAAAGGTGTGAAATAAAGAAAGGGAGCCCTAAAATTACAGGTATGAAATTGTGGATTATAGAAAGAAATTTTTGGAAAGTGAGTTATAGTTGTAAATTTTTTATGCAAGTAGAAGCCAACTATAAATTGCATATCATCACTTTCTTCTTTTCATTTTCAAATTCTCTAATAATTAAAATCATGCTAATTGAAATTTGTCCATGTGAGATATAACTTAACGGGTTAAAATGTATACTTTTAATTAAGAGATTAGAAGTTTAAATCTTTTATTTTTATATATATTTTTTTAGTTCAATAATGATAGAATGAAAGAGATAGAACTATCCACTTTTAAGATGGTAATTAGTGGTTTATCTATAAGTTTTTCTTAACAAGGTTTTTAAAATCATGTAAATAAATGATGATAATTGTATCATAAATCCAATCTTAAAGTCTAAAGTGGTTTTTGCTCCATTTTTTGAAATTTAGGAATTTTTTTCCACTACTTACATCATTACAAAATTACTCTTAATTTTCTTTTTCTCTCGTCCTCTTTTTTTTCAAAATTACCATTTTCCCTTTCTCCATTCGTCATTGATCATTTATTGGCCATCAAAATTTTGTTGAGGTGTCGTCGCCGGCCATTTGGAACGTTTACAATGGGTTTATGATACAAACAAATATGATATAAATAAAAAATCAAAATTTTCAATTTTGGAAAGTATGATATATTTGATTTTTTTCCTTATTTTGGGTCATCCATCTACCAATTCTAAATGAATGTGGTCTTAAATATAGTGACAACAATGGGAATGAATGTGAATCACCATTCAAACTCAGGAAAAAAAAAATCTTGAAATCAAAGTTAAAAACATTCAAAGAATCATTATCCTGAAAAGAGAATAGTATCATCAGTATACAAGAACGTCTTGTTACCAATCACAAAATGGTTTAATAATTTATTTAAAATGAATAATAAAATTTATATTTTTTAAAGCATAATAATAAAATGAATTTTATGAAACTTTAAGTTTGTGATTGTTATACAGAAGATGAAAATAACTTCATTCAGTTACAGAAACAGTTACAAATCAAGCTACCTTTAAATACTTTGTATAACTAATTTGTACAGAGAGTGAGAGCATATTGTAATTGAGTGACTACACTTATCTTGAAGCAATCTTGAATAGAACTCCCATCAGCTTCTTCATGGACGTAGGCCTCCCTTGGTTGAACCACGTAAAACTATTGTGTTCTTCTTCTTCTCATCGTCTTCCTCTATCGTATACCTCTGACCCACCGATCGTGTAGCTTTTAGCAAACGATCGTCTAGCTTTTAGCCAATGATCGTTTACTTATGCAAGCCTCATCGTGTAGACGACCATCGTTTAGACGACCTCGTCTAGACGATCTTCAGTAAAGCCTTCATCGTCTAGACGACTTGTGCCTTATCATCTAGATGACCCCAGCTTTACCTCCCATCACCTAGATGACTGAAGACTCATCGCCTCTGCGATTTCTGGCAGCCTCCTGGCAATTCTCACTTTTCTTTTTCTCTCGTTCTTTCTCTGCAAAAAGAAAAGAAAAGATTAGTCATTCGAAGGGCATTTCCAGCAAAAGAGTGAAGTTCTAATCTCAGTCATCAAAGTGTAAGATCGAGATCGTTCATCACATGGAATTGTGCTTTCAACACGCTATTTTGTGTTTGTGTGAAGAAACAAGGTGGTATCTGGTATTCGTTTAAGGGCCATCGTTTTGTTAAGGCCCAAAAGAGTTAGTAAATCAGTTTTCTTTCAGCCCATTTTCGCAACTCAAGCCCAACAGTGATTCAATTGTTGCATAAATACTTTTAGATCTATATTGAATAGATATAACCCTAGGGTCCTTCATGCTAAATTTTCAAGAATAACATATCAGATTCTATTGTAAGATTAACGACAATTATAAAGTGACTATTGTCTTCCTCAACCAAAACTCCAAATGCCCAAAGTGGGATCTTTCTCTAAATGGGATTCAAGAAAGACTGAGTACTTATTGTTTTGATATATCAGAGACCATAGCCCTAAGGTTTGATCTTTATATATTAGTTCAATTAGGGTTTCCATTAAACCCTAATTAACTAGGAATAGGCTTCTACTCATTACATCCATACTCAATTAGGAATCTAGGGCATTAATTAATTAGATCACATAATATGACACAATCCAATAAAATAACCCAATGTGATAAATTATTGATTCACATACATAGCTCATACTTTAATTAAACTTATTATTATTTAAATATGTCTAACAATCTCGCACTTGGGCTATGTTTGTGTACTTGATATAATTAAATCATTTAAACCTTAAGTGTGCATAAACAAGTTATTTTAATAATAGAATTTTCCTTTAGTTTAATCTGATCCATCTCTTGTATTAGCACGAAATCAATGCGGCTTTTGTCACTACCCTTGTAACTAAACCTTTCTTGATCACCAATTCCAATACATTCAATGACATAGATCAAGTATGGATCGCAAAGTGTCTTGGCATCTAGCATAATCAGAATCAGAATACCCAATAATCTCCAAAACTACCAATCTCTGAAAAGTGAGCATATAATCTTTTGTTCTCTGTAAATACCGCATAACCCGTTTGGCTGCTTTCCAATGATCCATCTCTAGGTTGCTCAAATATCTGCTTAACACTTCAACTATGAACGTAATATCTGGACGCGTACATTAGACTTCCAATAATCGATGCATAGGGAACTCTCTACATTTTTTTAGTCTCGAGTGTGGTCTTGGGGCATTGACCTAAATAAAATTTATCACCTTTAGTGATTGGGGTATATCCTAATGCACAATCTTTCATGCCAAATATACTCAAAATCTTTTCAATGTAGTTCTTTTGTGACAATCTCAAAATACCTTGATAACGATCTCGCAATATTTCAATTCCTAATATAAAATAAGCATCACCAAGATACTTCATCTCAAAATTCTTTTTGAGAAATCTCTTAGTGTCGTGCAATAAACCTACATCATTACTTGTTATGAGTATGTCATCGACATATAACATTAGAAAGATTGATTTACTCCCACTGAAATTGTGATATACACAATCTTCCACTATATTTATCTCAAAACTAAAGAAGGTTATCACTTCATGGAATTTGTGATACCATTGACGAGAGGCTTGCTTGAGATAGTAGATGGATTTCTTCAACTTGCACACCATAGAATTTGAATTACCAGACACAAAGTTTCTTGGTTGCACCATATAAATCGTTTCATCAATGTTCCTATTGAGAAACATAGTTTTTACATCCATCTGGTATAGCTCTAAATCAAGGTGAGCTACTAGTGTCATGATTACCCTAAAAGAGTTTTTCGATGAAACTAGAGAGAAAGTCTCTTTATAATCAATGCCTTCCTTTTGAGTAAAGCCCTTTGCAATAAAATGAGCCTTATATCTTTCAATATTGTCATGTGAATCCCTTTTGATTTTAAATATCCATTTACAACCTACTGTTTTCACTCCTAATAGCAATTCAACAAGTTCTCAAACGTCATTGTCTTTCATGGATTTTATTTCATCTTACATAGCATTTATCCACTTTTGAGAGTTAGAACTTTATAGAGCTTGTTGGAAGTTGATCGGATCATCTTCCATTACGCCTATATCATCCTGATGTTCTTGAAGAAATACAATATAATCATCTGGAATTGTACTTCTTCTTTCTCTAGTAGATCTTCTTAGTGGCATTTCTTGAAGTTGTTGAGTTTGAACTTCAGGTTCAACAATGGGGACTTCAATGATGTCTTGTTCTATAATTGGTTCAATAATGAAGTCAGGAATTGGAGCCTGAACATCATTTATAACCACATTAGAAAAAGAAACTAATTCCTATTCGAAAACAACTTTCCTTATGTTATCTTCACCCCCAAACTCAACATCCTCAAGGAATCTAGCATTTCCCATCTCAAGAACTTGAAACCCCAAGAGCGCTCATAATACCTAACAAAATAATAGCTAATAGTTATTCAATCCAATTTTCTTTCATTAGGCCTATAAGGCCCAACCTCAACTAGACAACCCCATATGTGAAGATATCTAATACTAGGCTTCTTTCTTGTCCACGACTCATAAGGGGTTTTAGCTACTGCTTTACTAGGTACTCTAATAAGGATATATGTTGTAGTCTTTAGTTCCTCGCCCTAGAGGGGTTCTGGTAGAGAAGACATAGTGTATTGCGGGATGATTCCACTTTCCTCTAGGTATTTGGTAAAGGGTCCTGGACGTTGTTTACCTAATCCATCATATCTATCATAGTATTCATCACCACGATCAAATTTGACAATCTTAATTTTCTTTCCAAATTGAAGTTCAACTTTAGCTTTGAAAGACTTGAAAACGTCCAAAAATTGAGACTTCTCATGAATTAAATATAGGTACCCATATCTTAAATAGTCGTCTATGAATGTAATAAAATATTGATGTCCATTCCAAGAAGTCGTAGTGAATGGACCACAAACTTCTGTATGTATTAATTCTAAGAAGTTTGAGCATCTATTGGCACCTAATTTTCTTACGTTTGTCTATTTTTCCTTAATACATTCCAAACAAGCGTCAAAGTTACCTAAATAAAGAGAATCGAGAATTCCATCTAACACAAGTCTCTGAATTATCTGTTTAGCGATGTGACCTAAACGCTTGTGTCATAATATAGCAGAGTTCTCATTTAATTTACGCTTTATACCACATGAATTAGATAACATGATCTTGTTAAATGAAAAAAAAAAAAAAAAGAATCAAGCATATATAGATTATCAATTAAAGAACCAATACCAATAAGCTTGGAATCTTGAAAAAGACTAACTTTATTATTTCCAAAAGAACAAGAAAAACCAAAATTGTCCAAACTGGAAATAGAAACTAAATTTCGTCTAAATGAGGGTACAAAAAAAGTCTCATTCAGATCCAAATAACAACCAGTTTTTTAAAAGTAATCTAAAATTTCCAATAGCTTCAACTGGAACTACTTTGACATTGTCCACATAGATGAATCTTTCAGTATCACTTGGCGGTCGACTCCACAGGCAACCTGCATTGATATACTTATGTGAGTAGTAGAACCAAAATCTACCCACCAAGTATCTGTAGGTACAGAAGCTAAATTAACTTCAGAACAAGCCAAAATAAGAAGTTTACCCTTCTTTACATGCCACTTGGCATACTTGAGACAATCTTTTTTGAAGTGACCTTCATTTTTGCAAAAAAAAAATTAATAAGGATTTTCTGTAGTTTGTTTTCTATTTTTATTTTGTTAAGATTTCTCGTCTGCAGCATCCACAAATTTCCTTTTTTTCTTATCACGAGAGTCAGTTGCCAAATGAACACTTTCTGTCCTTTCTCTTTTAGTCATATCTTCTTCTTGCACACATTATGAGATAAGCTCGTTAATATTGCATTTAACCTTCTGAGCATTATAACTTATCTTAAACTGAGTGAATTTTGCAGGAAGAGAGATAAGTACCAAATGCACGAATAAATTTTCATTTATTTCGATATCAAGTGCCTTTAGTTTACTTGCGAGATTGGATATTTTCATAATGTACTCTATTATGTTTCCATTGCTCTTATACCTCATAAAAGTTAAAGAAGTAAAAAGACTACTTGTTTCCCCTTTTTTCATTTTTAGCAAAATATTTCTTAATTTGAGTAGGAATTTATTAGTATTTTTGCTTTTCGTGATCCCGAAAAGACTCCAGAATGGAGTGCCTATTGATCATCAGACACATGTGATTTGACCATTTTCACTTCTCTATATTAGTCGTATTTGGTTGTTTCTCAGTAGAAATAGGTTTATCGGTTCTTAATGCAAGGTCCAAATCCATACACCCGAGAAGTATCTCTAGGCTTTCTTTCCAAATCTTGAAGTTCGATCCATTCAACTTAGGGATTGAACTTAGATTTCCAGATATTTGAGTAAGACCAATTGAAATAATAAGCAACGAAACATATACTCACAGTTAAAATATAACAAAATAATTTTATATGTGGTGGGCCCTTACCTAGCACAACATTGATGTTCAGCCTTTGGAAAAAGACACCAACTGTAAATGGTATTGTCAACGTAGTAATCAAAGTACTAACAATAAACTTGGTCAAAAAATAGTCTTTCTTTGGACCAACTATTTTTCACATGAGCAATCTTTATAATTATCACATACTTATTACTACATGCACACCCACAATTTGGCCAAATAATTATCTTCCTTTAGACAGATAATTATCCAGATAATTATTCACATAAATTCATGAATATGTACATCTTATATTTCATAATTAAATTAATCTAGATAATAGAGGCTATTTTGATAACATATTATTTTGACTAATTTATTCTAAAATATAAGACACAATAATATAATAATATTACTGTACAAAAATAATAAGAGAAGAACACTAAATAGTCTTTACCAAAGTTCACCCAATAATTGCATACAATATAATTAAAATAACATAAACATGTGAATATCACAAAATTTCATTAATCAAATTTAAATTTAACTTCACCAAAATATCAATCAAATTTAAATTTAAATTTACCACATTATCAATCAAATTTAAATTTTAAACCACAACATAATTAATCATAAATTCAAACTTAAATTTACAATGTGATGAATCAAATTTAAACCTAACTTCATAATTTGATTGATTTAATTCTTAATTTATCAATTAATTTTTAATTAAATAGGGATTACTGACAGGATTGATTAATTCTTAGACATGCAAGATTTTCAATCAATTAATAATAAAAAAAAAGACATGAATTGATTAAATTAATGAAATTGAACATTGACAATCAAATGGAGTCTCATAATTCCTCCAATTCAAGACCAAGTTTACACGTGATGAAAGAAAGAAAGAAGAATTAAAGTTAAAGAAAAATAAGTTACTAACCTTGAAGTGCAGCTACAAGAAACAGACTATTGGATTTCCTTGACGTCAAAAACCATGGAGGAAGGAGGAGCATTTTTTATTATTTTATTATTAAAAAAAATTGTTAAATTCTTTAATCATCCTTATCGAAATCATAATTGAATCATAATACCAATGAAAAACAAACATATGCCAACAATTCAACATGAAATTCATGCTTGATACCACTTGTTAACATAAATACTTTAGATCTATTTTGAATATATATAATCCTAGGATCTTTTATGCTAAATTGTCAAAAATAACATACCAGATTCTATTGCAAAATTGTTGGCAATTATAAGGCAGTTATTGTCTTCCTTAACCAAAACTCCGAATGACCTAAGTGGGATTTTTCTCTAGATGGGATTGAGAAAGATTGAGTACCTATTGTTTTGGTATATCGGAGACCATAACCCTAACATCTCTTTATATACTAGTTTAATTAGGGTTCACATTAAATTCTAATTAACTAGGAATGAACTTCTACCCATTAAGTCTATACTCAATTAGGAATCTAAGACGTTAATCAATTAGATCACATAATATAATCCAATCTAATAAAATAATTATTAATTCATATACATAATTTATACTTTAATTAACCGTATTAATTAATACGTCTAACGTGAATGGGATGAAAATGAATATTTAACATTGTGGTTTTTTTTTTTTCAAAAGTTCAAAGTACATTGATTAACTCTACAATTTAATTAATAAGGCCATGATTGATTGAGCAATAAGCGGCAAATTTTGCATAATTACAAAGATATATATATATTATAGTTAAATAAAGGCAATCTTATTAAAATAAAATAAAGACAATCATAGCAAATGAGTGACTGTCGACATACCATAGACACTCATGATCCCTAATTGAACCATATCATTGAATTCCTATTTCTAACGACTAATTAAAGTCGTACCCTTTATCCATTATAATATTATATTATTTAATAATCACGAACATAACTCTATTGATATATGAATATGTTAGTAATTACGAGATTTATGTTTTAAATTCTTATATTCTTACTTACTTGTACTAGAAAAATATTACATTATTTAATTATCAAAATCCCTATCAACCTTTTATATTTCCTTTGGTCAATTTTTTTGAGGCATAATACCTCAACGAACTTAATTAATCATTAAACTTTACATATTATATCATTTTGGTCATTAATTGCTTTTATTATTATTATTGAATTTAGATAATTGATTTTGCATGCAAAAGAATTGCTTTACATGCGGACTCATATAATGATAGTACTTGAGCGCTTATTCAATTAATATTATATTAAATAAATTATTGAGTATTTCTAAAAAATAATTGCTTTTATTATGTTCAATCAAAGTGACTATAACTGAATTACATAAAATGTATATCTTCTACCAAAAGGACTAAGGTTTGAATTATATTAAAAAAATTATTAAAAAAGAGGAAATAAATAAATAAAATAAATAAAGGGAAGGAATATAAGAGAAAAAATGGTAGATTCAAAATGTCCCCACCCATAATAGTATAAGTGTCTCATGTGCTCAACTTGCACTCTACAATAACAAAACAAACATTTACATGTCTTGACATGTACTTTTATTTATTTATTTATTCATCATTATTTGTTCATGTGACAATTCTTTGTCATAAAAAAATGAAATTAAAGAAAAAAACAACGACAAGGCTTTGAAAAATGATTAATTTAAGAGATAAATGTAAGTCATACCTTTGTTATTTATCTCTATATGTCAATTCCGTTTTGGGATTAAAAGTCTATAAATGTTGCGAATTTTATAGGTGTAATTTGTAATTTTCCATAATTATAAATAGAGATTAGGAGGAAAAAAAAAGAAATTAGGAAGAAAGTGGAGATTGACGTGGAATTTGCCGTTAAAACCATTTATAAAGATGAATTAAATTACCTCTACGGCCTGACGTAATTGGTAGTCACTAAAGATAAGTTTGACACATATTTTTTTAAAAGTCAAACATAATAATCATTTTTTACAAGAAAAAAAAGTTGAATATCTCACTTTCGCCTCAGTGCTTTTTTCAAACCACATTTCATAATTGGGAATTTTAGAAAACGTTTTTAAATGAGTTGGAAACACTCTTTAAAATTTTAGCTAGACATTTTACAATTTTTTTTAAAAAAAATTAAAAAATGAGGTTATACAATGGACATAGTTTGAAGATGCGAACATTTATCTCTTTAATAGAAAGTATATATCTAAACTAATTGAATTATACTCAAATTAGCAACATTTATCCAAACTATCCATCTTTTAATTGATGATGAGAAATTTTGGATCAAATGAAATAATCGACATCAAACAAATTTATAGCTACAAGACTCAAGTAAAAAATAACATAATAGAACCAAAATGAGTCTTGGGGAAGGAATAGCTTGAGTCAAAAACTCAAACCAATAGATTCAATCTCGGCCAAGGTCTAATGGACATGTTGCGATTGGGCAAAATAGGTGGCTATCTTAATTTGGCCTTAAGATGACTTAAGTCGGCCATATTATAATTCTAGTGAAAGCAACTTTACTTTCATTCTCAAACTCTAATTTTGCTATACTTCTTTATTCTCTAATTTAATATCAAAATGTGTCATAAATATTATATAAATGTGCATATCTTTGTCTATACATAATGTTGACTGATATTGTCGTGTAAAGATTTTTACGTAGATTATTGAATTGAGTTAGATTGGGGTGAAGAAGTGACCGACATTTGTTAATGGTAAGTGAGAGGTGAATGAAAATAATGGAGAGTGGGGCTAGAATAGGAAAGGGAAAATAATTGTAGTTTTGTTTGATTTGGAGGAAGATTGTTGTGGTTGACATTGACATAGGATACCAAATAATTACAAACACAAAACGCCTCTGTGATTCTCTGTTCCATTGTTTTCTTTTTCTTTTTTTAAATTTGGTAATGTCCGTTATTGCTTTGCACAGACTCCATAGGGAATTGCAAAAACTACGTGTCGGACTGCATAAACGACACGTTGCCTGCAGTCTCTAGATCTTGCTGTTCCGCCGACGGGAACATTTTGGTCTTTTCTTTGTACCTTTCGGATTTCCTATCTTCTTTATTCTCTCTATAATTAATAATGTATTGCTCGGTGGAATTTTTTTATTATTATTATTTTTTTTATATTTATATATATATTTTTAAAGTTATGTTCTCCAGAAATAAAAATGACGGGAGATTATTGATGGGAACGGGAAGAAAAGAAACCACTTTGTTTTGAGGGAAAGATGGGTTCTTTTACTTTATAGGCCTGTTGTTGGGCTTGTATATAACTCGAAGCCCATTTTCCCTTAGTGGACCCGAACATTTGGCCCATATTCTCGTGCCGACTCCGCTTTCTAGGGTTCGGTGGGCGCCCTTAGTTTGTCTTTCGCTGTCGCGGTATTTCAAAAGGTTTTTTTTTTTTTTTTTTTTTTCTTTTCTTTTAATAAAAAATAGAGAAACAAATTCACTTTCCTAATACGTAATAAGTTACGATTTTTTATTCTATTTGGTCAATAGATTTTCTAAAATGCTTAATAAATTTTTAAACTTTCAACTTTACTCTTAATATAGAAATGATTACAGATTTAGTAAAAAAAAAAATAAAATGAAAATCGAGAGGGTGCCATTAATTGTTGTTTCTCAAACATAGCAAAAAAATAAAAAAAGCTGACAAGAGAAATAACAAATTTTAAAGTTCAATTTAGAAAATGACAAAAAGGTTCCAAAATTATAAAAATAGCAAAATGAATTTATATATAGAAAATACTAATTAGTAAATGATAAAACTACCCTAAAACAATAAAATTAAGTACAAACGAGGATGCAAAGATACATTACTTAACAAAAACATGAATACAACAAATACACTCTATCTAAATATTCTAGAATCACAAATACACAATATCTAAAAATTTCAGAAGCAAAAATTAAAAATTATCCAATATGTTCTTAACACTTCCAGCTGTCTATAGAATGTGCGTATGCGAGGGAAGATGACGATCAAGCGGTGGGGGATATTAAAAACTTATGGATGTCTACAACGATGGACTTCCTCTAAGGTGAGAAAGAGTAAAGTTAATTATACAAGTGAAGTTGTTGGCAAGTGAGTATTTGAAGGAATTGCAACTTCAGAACGATGTGACTATTAGAAATATGATTGCATTTGACATCAAACCATTTGTAGGGAGTTTCATTGTCTTCATTCCATATGACCATTTTGCTCATAGGATCTTGAAGGCCAACTTTAAACACTAACAATCCTAGAACGTCATTGTTGAAAACGATGTTCAAAATAGAAACAAAAATAGGAAACATGTGTGTGAGCGAAAAAGATCGGCGACTTGGCAAGGGTGGTCATCAAAAGCTAGCCAAGACGATATAATTCAAGAAAGTGTTGCTGAACCAACGATCCAAATCATGAGATTGAAGGAAATTAGACATGAGGATTTCCATAAACAGCGGAATGATTGTTCCAAATTCCATTCGATATTGAACATACACAATTACAGTCAAGAAACGGAAACTAACAGGTCATGCACAATACAAAATTACAACATGCTTTAAGATCATCAAGGGATAGAATATCTTACCTTTGAAGACTCATTCTTCAAACTCCCTCGATCACGAACGCTCGTTCAATCTCCAAGACAGCAGCACAACACGATCAACAACAACCACCACATGAACAACGCGAACACATAAAAAATGGCCTCCAAAACCTCAAACTCAATCGAGTTAAGTGAGGACACCACTACAATGGTTATCTTGGTATTCTTGGTGTGAGAATCCAGAAGTGTGGGCTCTATGTGGACTTTGTTAGAGGAAGAGACCGGAGGAACAACAATCGTGTAGACGATTGAGCAAGTGAGTGATGAGAAGTGTCTATTGTATAGACGAATGCTCAATTGTATAGAAGAACGCAACTATCGTATAGACAATGTCCTACGATCGTTTAGCTACGACCAGCTGAGTGAACTATCGTATAGTAACACTCCACGATCGTTTAGTCTCTCTAGCAACTATCGTTTAGTGAAACCATTTCACTTGAAAACATCTCCGTGAATTCTTTCTGAATTAAGCAACTCTTTTAAATTTAGGAAAAAAATTTTCCTTTTATCTCATGGTTACCATAAAACCACCAATAACCTCCCACTCAATTGGTTATTAGAGAAAAAAGAGATAATTATCCAATAATTAATATTATTATAAATATATATGATAACCAACTTACCATATTATATTTATAATATATAGTTTTAATATTTCATCTCATGAAACATATAAACCATAGCTCTTTTTCTATTTTGGTATAATGTAAATCACATTTACATTAATCCTCCACTTGATGTATCTCATACATCACACCGATTATATCATATATAATCAAATTTTCTCTTGTCAATTTGAACATTTCAAATCAACACCAAGAACTGATTCTCAACTTGAATCCATTGAGCTACCAAGGGGACCTTATGGACCTATAGCTTGAAACTCCAACAATACGTGAATAACTGACTAAACTCTTTAGTCACAGGATCCACCATCCGTTAACTGTCAGGCACTCCACTAAAGACCAATAGCTGCACTCTCCTTACTACATATATATTTTGTGTCCATATCAACCAATCAACAATGCGATAACCCTTCACAGATCACTCGTAAGTACAACTGGGTCAATAACCGTTATGCCCCTGTAGTTACATCTAACTCCTTAAATACCACTGATCCCTCTAATGAACATAAATCATAGTCCTATTATGACTGAGTCCTCTCTTCCAAAGAGAAGTTGTGGCCACTATGTTCAAGACCTGGAATCAGCCTTTAAGGGAGCAATCTATCTACTTACCCCTGCTTCGAGGAAGGAGTGAATTCCATCTTGTGTAACTGAGTTCCCAACTCCCAAATCAGACAAATCCCCAAAAAGGTAAGCACGTTGAATTGGCAATCTGGCCACTCTCACCCATAATAATCAAAGGACCACCCTTAAAGGCAGGAGTTCTCAAGACATTTAGGATTAAGGTCATGCCACCTATGGTCATTTAGGTAAGTCTCAAGTATCAACGACGTTATATAAAGAGACTATTCATCTCGTGGTTCGGTCTTATACAAACTCTTTGTATAGGACACCCTTGCTCGCATTTCTCCACATGAATGGTCAGGATTAACCATCTGTAGTAGTTCACAATACTTGTAAACCTCTACAAAGCGGGCCATATCCGTAATGTCACCAGGATCAGGTATCCCTCCTTAATCCTTATACTACAAACCTTTTTAGATTATCACTTAAGGCATGATCCACTTATATATCTCATATATATGCTTAAGTTTACATACAATAACCATGGAGCTTTATTTATTGGATATGAGTAAATGCCAAATAAAATAACTCTTATTTTATTCATAACAATGTGTAGAGTTTACAAACTACGAGACTCCTGGAGAATTAGGACACCAATCCCAACAATCTCCCACTTATCCTAATGCCTCGGGAGACTAATGTACAATACATAAAAAATACAAGTACAATATACAATAAACTAGGACATACTCTATACCCCAGTATCATCTCTCACTTGCCCTAGACAAGATGTCGCATGTCCCGTAGGCCCAGACTCTCCAGATGACCCTCGAACACTTTAGCCGTGAGAGCCTTTGTAAACGGATTAGCAACGTTGTGTTCCGATGCGATCTTCGTGACTGTCACATCACCGCGATGCACAATCTCCCTGATCAAGTGATATTTTCGTTCTATATGCTTGCCTCTACGATGATTCCAAGGTTCCTTCGAATTTTCCACAGCCCCGTTGATATCACAATAGAGAGTGATCGACAAATCCATATTTGAAAGAACTTCCAAATCTGTAAGGAATTTCCTCAGCCAATCAGCCTCCTTAGATGCTTCACAAGCGACTATGTATTCGACTTTCATAGTGGAGTCTGCAATGCATCCTTGCTTGATGCTTCACCATACTACAGCCCCTCCATTCAAAGTGAACACTGACCCCGATGTCGATTTACAAGAATCTCTATCAGTCTGAAAGTCAGAGTCTATGTATCTTGTAAGGATCAAATCCTTATCACCATACACGAGCATGTAGTCCCTCGTTCTCCGAAGATACTTAAGGATCATTTTGACCGCCACCCAGTGATCTAATCTTGGATTGGACTGATAATGATTGATAATCCCTACTACATAGAAAATGTCGGATCTAGTACACAACATTGCATACATTAAGCTTCAAACAGCTGAAGCATAGGGAATCTGTCTCATCTCCTCAACATCTTGAGGTGTCTTAGGACAATGATATTTAGACAAAACGATTCCTGTCTGAAGGGTAACAAACCCCTCTTGAAATCATGCATCCTATACCTAATCAACTTTTTATCGATGTACGATGCCTGAGACAAGGTTAACCTCTTGTTCTTACGATCCCGAATAATCTGGATCCCTAGAACGTACTGCACCTCACCCAAATCTTTCATTTGGAACTGGGCGGCTAGCCACTTTTTAATGTCAGTCAAAAATCCTCCATCATTCCCAATGAGTAGGATATCATCCACATACAGTACCAGGAAAGCTACCGAGCTGTTGATGATCTTCTTGTAGACACAAGACTCATCAATATTCTGATCAAAGCCAAACGATTTGACCACACTGTCAAATCTAATCTTCCACAATCTAAACGCTTGTTTTAGCCCATAAATAGACCTATTAAGCTTGTTGTTGGATAAGAGGGAACGATGATGGAGTTATTGCACGCAATCATGCGTTGTACATACTTAAGCTATGTGTTTATGCCCATGCATCGGAGGTCATGCATTGGAATGGAAATGTGTTAATCTAGTATGCAAAGACCATGCGTTCCTATCACAAGTTTTCTTGCCTTCTCGACAAGTATAACGAAAACGCAAGTTTCTCGGGTAATCTGAGGTCGAATACAGGGACTTGTCACTCAATAATGCTTGTGAAGCAATGCGTTTGAGGCGATGAATAAAAGTAAAAAGAAGAATTTTAATGGAAATACACACTACTCCTACTCCTAACTAAACAAATTGAGCAATAAGAGATTTGCGATTAGAATTGGTAGATACACAGCAACCGTTAATGCATAGTAATGTTTATTATCTTCAATCGCTCAAGTAATTCCAGCTCGTCACACTAACGCATCACTCACCTTTGGTGGTCAGCCGTATGACTATATCTCTATAGTGCATGGTTGCGTTGAGCATAAGATTGTGCGTATCTCTATGAACAATCCATACTTTGCTTTAGTGCGTTCCATCTCTTATCTTCTTAGGCAGTTAGACGCGGCTAATTAACTTATAGACAAGCATTGCAACAACCCATTGACAAGTGTTGCTACAACCTTTCACCAAGCAAAGAGGATTAATTCACTATAGTCGCACAACGCACACCTCTCGGTGGGATGCTACATGTGTCCTATCTCTAGGCTACACGTTTAAGTATGCGATCGCCTTTGATAAATAAACGATGGAGGTAAATGAAGATATAGATAAAGATGATGAAGAATATGGCATTGAAGGAATCAAGATATGCATTGATTACAAAATGTCTTAATATCATAAGCTAAAATGTAATACAATACAGAGGTTAGAAGAGAAATGAAAGACTCTGCGTCAAGGCCGCCGATGGTGCCATGGATGAATGGTGGAGATGTCTCTCTCGAGCTCTATCTCCGGCAAAAGCTCCAGTCGTCACTTAGTCTGGTTTGTGGAGATGAAGAATTCTCACTGAAAATCTTGCTCATGCTCTCATCTGTGATTGCAAACCTCTACCTTGACACAGAAGTTTAGATGCTTTGAAATGAAGGTCCAAGGGGCTATTTATAGAGTTTAAACGTCGACAGCTATCATGATTTTATTATGTCTTATTGCTGCCTTTGTTGTGGTATGGGCAATGTCACATCGTCTTATCTTGTTGATACTCCCAAGGTATGCGTCCGAGCTTGATTCAGCAAACGTATTAACGCATTCTACCCATCTTGCGATCGCCCTTCTATTATGGTTGTCACTTCGTGGCCGCAATCTCCAAGTAATCACCGCGTTCGCTTGATCACCACAACTTCCATGCGATGGGTGCATTCGATCACCGCAACTTCCATGCAATGGACGCATGCGATCACCGCATGCATTCGTCTATGCAATAGCTTGATTTTCAACGCATGCGTTTGTCTTTGTGGTCGCTTGGCTTCAGCGCATGCATTTGTCTGTGATTACTTATTTCCAACACATGCGTTTGATTCCTGCCATAGCTACAAAAATAGACACTTTGGCACGGAGTAACGCATAATATTGGGGTTAGTGAGGATTTAGGTGCTAATCGATGCAAAACTCAATTTTTCACAAATTCTAAGTATTATCACCGCATACTCTTTAACCCTCATAATTTTAAATAAAAGGCTTATAATAACTGACATTTCTGTCAGTTATCACACCCCCAAACTTAGAATCATGCTTGTCTTCAAGCATGCGTTATACTCAAGAAATTCTTAACTCACCTTTCGGCGTTTCTTTGCGGTGACCAGCCTCTCAGAATTTAATTTAGTCGTACCTCTAATCATGGCCAGAATGCTCTCCTCCACTTCGGCTGCTTCTTCAAAGAAATATTTTCTAAGTTAAATTCAGTAAGCCTTTGCTAAAAACTTTTTATTCGTTCTCTGCAAATTTGCGTTTAGCTCTTGAGAATGCGTTCGTTCAAAACAATTCAAGATTATGCGATTACTTATTCAAATGCGGTGTTTGAACCATGTTACACTCTTCGTTTTGGCTTACCCCCACATGTGTCATGCGAGCATCCAACTTCGGTTGCGTTCCATATTCAACTCAACTCATGTCTTGCTTAATTTGGCTTACGCCTGACAGAGGAGTTGCGCTTATGCGTTGATTCTGGCGACTTAATTTCGTTTTGGCTTGCCTCCACGGGTGTCATGCGGACATCCAACTACAGGTAAGTGCCTTTCATAACTTAACTCTTATCAACATGGATTTCCCTATTGCGTTGACAGCGGAGTTATTATTTCGATTTTTTTTAAGGAATCACCACAATGTAATGAACGAAATTCTTCGAGACTGCTGCCACCCATAAACTTAAAGGTTGGCAGCGTTCTCACCGTAAGCTAAAAGCAAACTCACAGGAATGCGGTAACAAACGTTTGAACAAAGGTTTGCGCACAATAAAACTTAGACTTTCAAAATTTGAAGAAGCTAATAAAAGTAAGGAAAGACTTGCGATGCTTAGTTAGCGGATGCAGTGAATTATTTGTACCATCATAGATGCATCGCAAAACAACGCAATCGGGAAAGTAAGAATTTCAAAAGGATAATGCATAAAAGATAACAAGAAAAGAACCTTAAGTAGAATAACACATGCGACAATGCGTTGGAATTCATGCGATCGAAGCCATGCGTTGAAGGATGTGGAGGATTCTTCCGTTGTAACTACGCACCAAGGAGAGTTATTATCGCACCTACAATGAGCAAACACACCACAACCAAGGAAGCAACTGCATATCCAAAATAACAATAAATAAAAATAATAAGCTAAACTAAGAAAGCAATGTAAAGATAAAGTACAAGACGACCCTAGAGAAATTAGAGTGCTGTCACAGCAAGGAGTCTCCCATGCAGGAGATGGCTCTCAACTGGTTGGGTCAAGGGGCTCGTCCTGACCATTGGAGCTTCCAGCAATTGTTGGATGCATGATGGTTGACATGCGCCTAAGAATTCTTCTAGCTCAAGCGACAGATAGCCTTTCTATCTCGGGGTCAATATTGACTTTCGACGCATCGCCTATACTTCAAATATTGTTTGAATCTTGGTCGCAAAAGCTACAATACGACCAAGACTAAAAGGGTGCCTGCGAAAACACAAAACTTAACATAGCATTAGCTACCAAGTCCTCGACAACGGCGCCACAAACTTGTTGGATAAGAGGGAACGATGATGGAGTTATTGCATGCAATCATGCATTGTACATGCTTAAGCTATGCGTTTATGCCGATGCGTCGGAGGTCATGCGTTGGAATGAAAATGCGTTAATCTAGTATGCAATGACCATGCGTTCCTATCACAAGTTTTCTTGCCTTCTCCCCAAGTATAACGAAAACGCAAGTTTCTCGGGTAATCTGAGGTCGAACATAGGGACTTGTCACTCAATAATGCTTGTGAAGCAATGCGTTTGAGGCGATGAATAAAAGTAAAAGGAAGAATTTTAATGAAAATACACACTACTCCAACTCCTAACTAAACAGATTGAGCAATAGAAGATTTGTGATGAGAATTGGTAGATACACAACAACCGTTAATACATAGTAATGTTTATTATCTTCAATCGCTCAAGTAATCCCAGCTCATCACACTAATGCATCACACGCCTCTCGGTGGTCAGTCGCATGACTACATCTTTATAGTGCATAGTTGCGTCGAGCATAAGATTGAGTCTATCTCTAGGAACAATGCATACTTTTCTCTAGTGTGTTCCATCTCTTACCTTCTCAGGCAGTTAGACGTGGCTAATTAACTTATAGACAAGCATTGCAACAACCCATTGACAAGTGTTGCTATAGCCTTTCACCAAGCAAAGAGGATTAACTCACTATACTCGCACAACACACATTTCTCGGTGGGATGCCACATGCGTCCTATCACTAGACTACACGATTAAGTATGCGATCATCTTTGATAAATAAACGATGGAGATAAATGAAGATAAAGATAAAGATGATGAAGAAGATGGCATTGAAGGAATCAACATATGCATTGATTACAAAAATGTCTTAATATCTTAAGCTAAAATGTAATACAATACAGAGGTTAGAGGAGAAATAAAAGACTCTGCGTCAAGGCTGCCGGTGGTGCCATGGCAGAATGGTGGAGATGTCTCTCTCGAGATCTATCTCTGGCGAATGCTCCGATCGTCACTTAGTCTGGTTTGTGGAGATGAAGAATTCTCACTGAAAATCTTGCTCATGCTCTCATCTGTGATCGCAAACCTCTACCTTGAGGCAGAAGTTCAGATGCTTTGAAATGAAGGTCCAAGGGGCTATTTATAGAGTTTAAACGTCGACAGCTATCATGATTGTGTTATGTCTCACTGCTGCCTTTGTCGCGGTATGGGCAATGTCACATTGCCTTATCTTGTTGATACTCCCAAGGCATGCGTTCGAGCTTGATTCAGCTGATGTATTAACGCATTCTACCCATCTTGCGATCACTCTTCTATTATGGTTGCCACTTCGTGCCCGCAATCTCCAAGTAATCACCGCATTCGCTTGATCACCGCAACGTCCATGCGATGGGTGCATTCGATCATCGCAACTTCCATGCAATGGACGCATGCGATCACCGCATGCATTCGTCTATGCGATAGCTCGATTTTTAGCTCATGCGTTTGTCTTTTCAGTTGTCTAGGTTCAGCGCATGCGTTTATCTGTGATTGCTTATTTCTAACGCATGCGTTTGATTCCTGCGATAGCTACAAAAATAGACACTTTGGCACGAAGTAACCCATAATATTGGGGCCAGTCAGGATTTAGGTGCTAATCGACGCAAAACTTAATTTTTCACAAATTCTAAGTATTATCACCGCATTTTCTACTCTTTAACCCTTATAATTCTAAATAAAAGGCTTATAATAACTGGCATTTCTGTCAGTTATCACACCCCTAAACTTATAATCAAGCTTGTCCTCAAGCATGCGTTATACTCAAGAAATCCTTAACTCACCTTTCGGTGTTTCTTTGCGGTGACCAGCCTCTTAGAATATAATTTAGTCGTACCTCTAACCATGGCAGCAATGCTCTCCTTCACTTCGGCTGCTTCTTCAAAGATATCTTTTCTAAGTTAAATTCGGTAAGCCTTTGCTAAAAAACTTTTTATTTGTTCTCCGCAACTTTTCGTTTAGCTTTCAAGAATGCGTTCGTTCAAAACAATTCAAGATTATGCGATTACTTATTCGAATGTGGCGTTGAACCTGGTTACGCTCTTCATTTTGGCTTACCCCCACGTGCGTCATGCTGGCATCTAACTTTGGTTACGCTCCATATTCAACTCAACTCATGTCTTGCTTAATTTGGCTTGCGCTCGACAAAGGAGTTGCGCTTATGCGTTGATTCTGGTGACTTGACTTCATTTTGGCTTGCCCTCACGAGTGTCATGCGGACATCCAACTACAGGTAAGTGCCTTTCACAACTTAACTCTAATCAACATGGGTTTCCCCATTGCGTTGACAGCGGAGTTATTATTTCGATTTTTTTTAAGGAATCACCGCAATGTAATGAACGAAATTCTTCGAGACCGCTGCCACCCATAAACTTAGAGGTTGGCAGCGTTCTCACCGCAAGCTAAAAGCAAACTCACAAGAATGCGGTAACAAACGTTTGAACAAAGGTTTGCGCACAATAAAACTTAGACTTTCAAAATTTGAAGAAGCTAATAAAAGTAAGGAAAGACTTGTGATGCTTAGTTAGCAGATGCGGTGAATTATTTGTACCATCATAGATGCATCGCAAAACAACGCAATCGGGAAAGTAAGAATTTCAAAAGGATAATGCATAAAAGATAACAAGAAAAAGAACCTTAAGTAGAATAACACATGCGACAATGCATTGGAATTCATGTAATCGAAGCCATGCATTGAAGGATGTGGAGGATTCTTTCGTTGTAACTATGCACCAAGGAGAGTTATTATCACACCTACAAGGAGCAAACACAACGTAAAGATAGAGTAGAAGACGTCCCTGGAGAAATTGGAGTGTTGTCACCACAAGGAGTCTCTCATGCAGGAGATGGCTCTCAACTGGTTGGGTCAAGGGTCTCGCCCTGACCATTGGAGCTTCCAGCAATTGTTGGATGCATGATGGTTAACATGCGCCTAAGATTGTTTCCATCTCAAGTGACAGATAGCCTTTCTATCTCGGGGTCAAGACGCATCGCCTATACTTCAAATATTGTTTGCAGCTTAGTCGCACAACCTACAATACGCCCAAGACTAAAAGGTTGCCTGCAAAAACACAAAACTTAACATAGCATTAACTGCCAAGTCTCCGGCAACGGCGCCAAGAACTTGTTGGATAAGAGGGAACGGTGATGAAGTTATTGCACGCAATCATGCGTTGTACATGCTTAAGCTATGCATTTATGCCCATGTGTCGGAGGTCATGCATTGGAATGAAAATGCGTTAATCTAGTATGCAATGACCATGCGTTCCTATCACAAGTTTTCTTGCCTTCTCGCCAAGTATAACGGAAACGCAAGTTTCTTGGGTAATCCGAGGTCGAACACAGAGACTTGTCACTCAATAATGCTTGTGAAGCAATGCGTTTAAGGCGATGAATAAAAGTAAAAAGAAGAATTTTAATGGAAATACACACTACTCCTACTTCTAACTAAACAGATTAAGCAATAGGAGATTTGTGATGAGAATTGGTAGATACACAACAACCGTTAACATGTAGTAATGTTTATTATCTTCCATCGCTCAAGTAATCCCAGCTCATCACACTAACGCATCGCACACCTCTCGGTTATCAGCCGCATGACTATATCTCTATAGTGCATGGTTGCGTCGAGCATAAGATTATGCCTATCTCTAGGAACAATACATACTTTGCTTTAGTTCGTTCCATCTCTTACCTTTTCAGGCAGTTAGACGCGGCTAATTAACTTATAGACAAGCATTGCAACAACCCATTGACAAGTGTTGCTACAGCCTTTCACCAAGCAAAGAGGATTAACTCACTATACTTGCACAACGCACACCTCTCAGTAGGATGCTACACGTTCTATCTCTAGGCTACACGATTAAGTATACGATCGCCTTTGATAAATAAACGATGGAGGTAAATGAAGATAAAGATAAAGATGATGAAGAAGATGGCATTGAAGGAATCAACATATGAATTGATTACAAAATGTCTTAATATCTTAAGCTAAAATGTAATACAGTACAGAGGTTAGAGGAGAAATGAAAGACTCTACGTCAAGTTTGCCGGTGGTGCCATGGCTGAATGGTGGAGATGTCTCTCTCGAGATCTATCTCCAGCGAAAGCTTCGGTCGTCACTCAGTCTGGTTTGTGGAGATGAAGAATTCTCACTGAAAATCTTGCTCATGCTCTCATCTGTGATTGCAAACCTCTACCTTGACACAGAAGTTTAGATGCTTTGAAATGAAGGTCCAAGGGGCTATTTATAGAGTTTAAACGTCGACAGCTATCATGATTTCGTTATGGCTCACTGCCTGTCTCTTATACACATCTAGATGTGTATAAGAGACAGCATTCGATCACCGCAACTTCCATGCGATGGACGCATGCGATCACCGCATGCATTCGTCTATGCAATAGCTTGATTTTCAACGCATGCGTTTGTCTTTGTGGTCGCTTGGCTCTGTCTCTTATACACATCTAGATGTGTATAAGAGACAGGGACGCATGCGATCACCGCATGCATTCGTCTATGCAATAGCTTGATTTTCAACGCATGCGTTTGTCTTTGTGGTCGCTTGGCTTCAGCGCATGCATTTGTCTGCGATTGCTTATTTCCAACGCATGCGTTTAATTCCTATGATAGCTACAAAATAGACATTTTGGCACGGAGTAACGCATAATATTGGGGTCAGTGAGGATTTAGGTGCTAATCGATGCAAAACTCAATTTTTCGCAAATTCTAAGTATTATCACCGCATTTTCTACTTTTTAGCCCTCATAATTCTAAATAAAAGGCTTATAATAATTGGCATTTCTGTCAGTTATTACTTGCAAACTCTTTGCTCTTGATCTGAAACTATGAAGCTCTATGGTTGAGCCATGTAGATGGTAATCTCAAGGTTACCATTAAGAAAGACAGTCTTGACGTCCATTTTCCATATCTCAAAATAATAAAATGTGGCTATGGACAGGAGTATCCTAATAGACTTTAGCATGACAACAGGTGAGAAAGTTTCCTCATAGTCCACTCCCTCGACCTGGGTATAACCCTTTGCCATGAGTCTAGCCTTAAAGGTTTATACCTTTCCCTCCACACCTCATTTTGCTTGTAGATCCACTTACACCCTATAGGTTTGATCCCATCAGGCTGATCCAAAAACTCCCAGACGTTATTGAAGTACATAGATTCTATTTCCTGGTTCATGGCCATAATCCACTTATTCTTGACAATGGATCCTCGATCCCATCATTAGAAATGACGTTCTGGGCTTTAGTCAAACCCATGTAGTGTTCCGATGGGTTCATAACCCTCCCATTATGTCGAGGCAGTCTTAACTCATGAGTTGGTTGACTAGATGTACCGACCTCAACAATTCTTGTTGATCTGTCAGTCTGTTCAACAACTTTTGTTGAACCCTCAGTAGTCTCAGTCTCATTAGAAATCTCACGTAAAACAAGCTTATTTCATGGCTTATGATCCCCGATGTGGTATTCTTCCAAGAAGATAGCATTTTTAGAAACAAACACTTTGTTCTCACTTGAATCATAGATGTATCCACCCCTCGTTTCCCTGGGGTAGCCTATAAAGAGGCAAACTTTTGAATGCAGTTCCAATTTCTTCTGGTTAGTCACAAGCACGTAGGCCCGAGACCCCCCAAATCTTGAAGTGCCGTAAACTAACTTTACGGCCTCTCCATAGCTCAAAAGGTGTTTCGGAAACACTTTTCAAGGAAACGTTGTTTAGAATATACAAGCAATCTCCACTGCAAAAAACTAAAACAAGTCTGGATGAGCATAACTCATCAAAGACCGAACCATGTTCAACAAAGTTATGTTTTTCCTTTCTGATACACCATTCTGCTGAGCTGTACCTGGGGCCAAGAATTGGGACGTAATTCCATGTTATATCATATAGTTCTGGAATTGGAGGTCCATATACTCTCCACCACGATCAGATCGTAGTGTTTTTATCTTTTTACCCAACAAGTTTTCAATTTCAGCCTTATACTTCTTGAACTTATGCAGTGTTTTTAGATCGTAGTGTTTTTAGACTTATGTTGTATTAGGTAGAGATACCTGTACCTTGAATAATCATCTATGAAAGAGATAAAATATTCATACCCACATCAAGCCTTAACACTCATTGGACCATAGAGGTCTGAATGTACAAGCTCTAAGATTTCCTTGACTCTGTAACCTTTTCCAGTAAAAGGTCGTTTGGTCATCTTGCCTTCTAGGCATGATTCACACACCGACAAGTAGTTTTCTTTTAATCTCTTTATAAGTCCACATTTCACCAACTACTCAATCCTATTGAGGTTGATGTGACCTAACCTTAGATGTCAAATATGGGCATTTTCCTTAGGAGAAACCTTTGGTCTTTTAGCTGTTGTCGTCATATTGAACATTTCAGTATTAAACAAGGCTTTTATGACTAACAGCCTTAATACATACAAGTTACTTTCCATTGAACCAAAACCAATCTCCATTCCATTATTGAAAGTAAACACTTTACTCTCAGAAAAGGAGACGGTATAGGCTTGTCAAATGAGACAAGAAACCAAGATTAAGTTCCTCTTGATATGAGGAACTATGAAAACATTATCCAGAAACAAATAATTTTTCTTGTCAAAAAATAACTTCAGCTTGCCTACAACAACAGCTGAAACAACTTCACCAGTACGGACTCGAAGAGTCAACTTTTCCTGTGGCAACGTTTGCTAGGAACTAAATCCTTGGTAAGAGAAACTGATGTGGTTAGTAGCACTTAAATTAAGGATCTAGGCAGAATCTATTGGGGTTGATGCCCTAAAGTCTCGTATCCTGTAGTTTGTACAAACGCTTGTGATGTATAATATATGATATTTTATTTCACTTCTTGATTTTGCTCAGTTGTTTGTTTTATTTGCTTTACCACAAACCAATAAACCTAAAATTCCTGGTTATTTATATGTAACTTAAGTATGTATATGGTGACATACAAGTGGATCATGTCTTAAGTGATAACCAAAATGATCTGTAGTATATGGATGTAGAAGGGAAACCTTATCCTGGTAAGCTACGGATGTGGCCCGCTTTGTAGAATGATCACAAGTATTGTGACTTATCATAGATGATCTGATCCTGATCATTCGTATAAGGAACATGCGAGCAGGGGCATCCTACACAAAGAGTTTTTATAAGACTTGACCACGAAGTGTTAACATCTCGTTATATAACACTGTCCATGATAGAGACTTCACTACTATGATGACTATAGGTAACATGACCTCAATCCTGAGTGAGTTGGGAACTCCTGCCATTGAGGCGGTCATTTGATTTACATGGGTACGAGTGGCCAGGTCGCCGACTCAAACTTACCATTTTGGGGATTCGTCTGATTTGGGAGCTGGGAACTTAGTTAAACAAGATAGAATTCACTTCTACCCCAAAGTAGGGACAAGTAAATAGATAGTCCCTTAAGGACTGATTCTAGGACTTGAACGATGTGGCGCCACACACCTTTTCTTGGCTCGAGTGGTGTTCACACATAGTTGGACTATGTCGAATTGTTTATTAGAGGAATCAATGGTACTTAGGAGTGAGATGTAACTAGCGGGGCAAAATGGTAAATTAATTCAGCTGTACTTACGAGCATCTGTGAAGGGTCATCGTATTCATGATTGGTTATATTCGATGGACACAGAAATATATCTGTGGTAAGAATATTTCAGTTGTTGGTCTTTAGTAGAATGCACGACAGTTAACGGATGGTGAATCTCGTGGCTAAAGAGTTTAGTCAGCTATTCACGTACCGTTGGAGCTTCGAGCCACAGGTCCATAAGCTCCCCTTGGTAGCTTGGATAAAGTCGAGAATCAGTTTTTGGGTCAGTTTGAAATGTTCATATTGACAAGAGAGAGTTCAATTCTAAATTATATAATTGAACTGGTTAATTATATATGATATAATTGACTAAATGTATGAGATACATTATTTTGGAGGAAATTAGATATAAATATGATTTTTATCAAGTAGAGGAGAAATTACTATAGTAGATATGTGATATCAAACTATAGGATATAAATATAATATGATTATATCCATTATTTAATTGAATAGGTGGTTATGAGATAATTGGCCGAGAATTTCTTCTAAATCGTGCGAAAGTGGGAAGATCAATTTCAGTTATTATAACTAAAGAATAAAATGATTTTTTTTTCTTTTTGAAAAGAGTTCGAAAATTCACTTACAGTGTGGAAACTTCACGATCGCTTAGTTGACAGCCTATACGATAGCGCCCATCGCTTAAACGATCGCACACCCGCGCACTAAACGATCGCATGCATTTTCTAAACGATCGCTCACCTTCTCTAAACGATCGCTTAGCGCGCCGAGCTGATCTAAACGATTGCTTACTCTTTATTAGACGATTGTTTAGTAAAACCTACACGATCGTGTACCTTTCTTTAAGCAACAAGCACCCGACTATACAATAGTCACCAACTATCTCCCACTTGCTTATTGTTCTACATGATCGTTCTTTCCTCCTCTCTCCACCAATTCCATCAAAGTCCACTCTTTGGATTCTCACTCCGAGAATATCAAGGGCTTCAAGTGATGGTGTCGTCCCTGGTTACTGCTTGTTCGTTCGCTGCCATTCATATAGACGATCGTGGTGCTGTTAGGCAACTGATTGCTGGGCGATTTGGACCATAGAGGAGTCACTTCTGCTGGATTGAGTTTGAGTGAAGATAGTCTTCAACTGGTACGTTTACTCAATCTGTTGTATTTTATTTGTTAAAGCATGCCTATAATTAGTATTACAATGCATATCTGTTTGTTATAATGTGTGTGTAGTAATTCTGTCATGGATACTCTTCTTTAAGAGTTCCTTCAATTGATATCAGAGACATATTAGCATAGTCCTGCATTCATTGTCGGAGAGCTTCCTGCACTTTGTTAGCAATGTGATTCTTAACAAAGTGAAATACAACCTTACAACTCTTCTCAATGAGTTGCATACCTACCAGTCTTTACTGAATAGTAAGAAGAGGAAAAAGGCTGAGGCAAATGTTACTTCATCTTCCAGGACAATCCATAGAGATTTGACCTTAGGAACGAAGTCTGCACCTTCTACTTCTAACTCTGCAAAGGGGAAGAAGAAATAGGGTGGTAAGAAGAAAGGGAAGGCACCTGCTAACCCGTCGCCTGTCGCACCAAGAAGGTGTCCGTCGCCGATTGAAAAGGGAAAATGTTTCCACTACAACCAAGATGAACACTGGAAGAGGAACTATTCACGTTGGATGAAGGAAAGGAAGGCCACCAAGGCTAAGGCCAAGGCTGATAAAGGTAAATATGATTTACTTGTACTTGAAACTTGTTTAGTGAAGAATGATGATTCTGCCTGGATAATTAATTTGGGCGCCACTAATCACGTTTTTTCTTCTTTTCAGAGGATTAGATCTACCAACAGCTGAAGGCTAGTGAGATGATGATGTGAGTACGCACCAGGCATGTTGTCTCAGCTGTGGCAGTGGGAGGGATCCAGTTATCTTTATATAATAGGTTTCTAATTTTGAATGATGTACATATTATTCCTGAACTTAAGAGGAACTTTATTTCTGCAAAGTACTTGCTACAATGTAAATACACTTTTTCTTTCAATGTGAATAAAGTATTTATTCATAAAGATGGTGTTAATATTTGTACACAGTATTTGGAAAATGACTTGTATATGCTAAGACCGTTAGCCATTAGTTCCCTTCAAAACACAGAATTATTTAAAACTACTATAACTCAAACTAAACGTCAACGAATTTCTCCAAAAGAAAATGCCCAACTTTGGCACCTTCGATTAGGGCACATTAATCTCAATAGGATTGAGAGATTGGTGAAGAATGGACTTCTAAGTGAGTTAGAAGAAAATTCTTTACCGGTGTGCGAATCTTGCCTTGAGGGTAAGATAACTAAACAACCTTTTACTGGAAAAGGTTATCGAGCCAAAGAGCTCTTGAGTTAGTATATTCTGACCTTTGTGGTCTAGTGAATGTGTGAACACGAGGTGGCTATGGGTATTTTATCAATTTTACTGGTGATTACTCTAGGTATGAGTATGTTTATCTTATGCAACGGAAGTCTGAATCCTTTGAAAAGTTCAAAGAGTTCAAGGTTGAAGTTGAAAACACATTGGATAGATGGAATAAAACACTTCAATCAGATCGAGGTGGAGAGTTTTTGGACTCGGCATTCCAAGACTATTTGATAGAACACGGAATCGTTTCCCAAATCTCAACGTTAGGTACACCTCAGCAAAATGGTGTAGCGAAGAGGAGAAATAGAAGCTTGTTGGACATGGTTCGTGTGATGATGAGTTTCACTTCCTTACCGGACTTGTTTTGGGGTTTCATAGTAGAGACTGCGGTATACATAGTCAACTGTGTTCCCTCCAAGAATGTTGCGAGAACACCTATGGAGTTGTGGAACGGGCGTAAAGCTAGTTTACGTCACTTCCGCATTTGGGGTTGCCCTGCACATGTACTTGAGGAAAATCCTAAGAAGTTGAACCACGGTCGAGGTTATGCCTCTTTGTAGGCTACCCCAAAGGTACACAAGGGGGTTATTTTTATGATCCGTCGTAAAATAGGGTGTTTGTTTCCACGAACACTACTTTCTTGGAGGATGATCATATTTGGGAGCACAGCCCACGAAGTAAAGTCGTATTGTGTGAGCTTTCCAATGAAACTACTAAAACTTCAACAAGAGTTGTTGAAGAGCCTACTTCATCAGCAAGAGTAGTTGATAGCAGTTCATTTAGTAGGTCGGTTCCACCTCAAGAGTTGAGGGAACCTCGATGCAGTGGGAGGGTTGCGAACCCGCCCGTTCGCTATATGGGTTTCACGGAAATCCTTTCTATGGTAGCTGATGGTGATGTTGAGGATCCGTTGTCTTATCAAAAGGCTATGGAGGATGTAGACCGGAATGAATGGGTCAAGGCCATGGATCTCGAAATGGATTCGATGTACTTCAACTCAGTATGGGATATTGTAGATCAGCCTGATGAGGTAAGACCTATAGGTTGTAAATGGATCTACAAGTGCAAACGGGGTACTGATGGGAAGGTACAGACCTTCAAGGCTCGACTTGTGGCAAAGGGTTATACCCAGGTAGAAGGAGTCGACTATGAGGATACTTTCTCGCCTATTTCCATGTTAAAGTCGATTCACATTCTCCTATCCATTGCAGCTTATTATAATTATGAGATCTAGCAAATGGACGTCAAGACGACCTTTCTGAATGGAAATCTTAAGGAGACCATTTACATGGTGCAATCCGAGGGATTCATAACCGAAGGTCAAGAGCAAAAGGTTTGCATGCGGAATTGGTCCATTTATGGGCTGAAACATGCTCCTCGATCTTGGAACATATGGTTTGATACTGCAATCAAGTCGTATGGCTTTGGCCAGAATGTTGATGAACCTTGTATCTACAAGAAGATCATCAACATCAACGCTTCAGTAGTATTCTTAGTGTTGTATGTACACAATATACTACTCATTGGGAATGATGTAGGTCTACTGACTGCAATTAAGAACTGGCTAGCGACCCAATTCCAAATGAAAAATTTGGGAGAGGCTCAATTTGTTCTGGGTATACAGATCTTTTGGGATCATCAGAACAAAGTCCTAGCACGGTCTCAAGCATCGTACATTGATAAGATGTTGCTCAAGTACTCGATGCAGGACTCCAAGAGGGGCCAACTGCCATTCAGGCATGGAGTCACTTTGTCTAAGGACACATGTCCTAAGACGCCTCAAGAGGTTGAGGAGATGAGACGGGTCTCATATGCGTTTGTCGTTGGCAGTTTGACATATGTGATGCTCTGTACTAGACCAAACATCTGCTACGCTGTGGGTATAGTCAGTAGGTATCAGTCTAACCCAGGCCAGGGTCACTGGACCGTAGTGAAGAACATTCTCAAGTATCTTCAGAGAACGAGGGACTACATGCTCGTGTATGGATCTAGGGATTTAATCCTTACTGAATACACGGATTCTGACTTTCAAACCGATAGAGACTCTCGCAAGTCCACTTCAGGGTCAGTCTTTACTCTTAACAGAGGAGCTGTAATGTGGCGAAGCACTAAGTAGGGGTGCATTGCCAACTCCAATATGGAGGCAGAGTACGTAGTGGCTGGCGAAGCGGCTAAGAAGGCCATCTGGCTCATGAAGTTCTTGACAGAACTGGAAATTGTTCTAGATATGTCTAGGCCATTACCCTCTATTGTAACTGACTAAACGATCGCTTAGGTTAGTAAGCTTCATCGCTTAGTAACTGACTAAATGATCGCTTAGCATCACAGGGTAAATCGTTTACCAAGTTGTACGTATCGGTTAAACGATGAGACGCTCGCGTAACGTTTAAAGCACGCTAGACGATCGTTTAGATCAGCAAGCTTCATCGTTTAGTAACTGACTAAACGATCGTTTAGTAACTCAAGGTAAATCATTTACCTGTCACCGCGCTACACGATTACATGGACGATCAGGCTTTGCAACCTGTCGTCATCTACACGATCGTTATCTTATGTTCCTATCGTCTAGTGTGTGTTGAACAATCGTCTACCTGCTGAAGATTGCTACATGATGAAGACCTCCTGGCGGCTTAAGACCCAGTTCGCCCGTGAATCGGTTTGCTCGATGAAAAATGTAATAGATAGGGTTTTTCATTTTGATTTTTTTGTGTAAAGGCTCATCCCGGTCCATTAATCCTTTGTTTAATACATGCGATGTATGTTTTATATGTCATATGGTATGTACATACAGTAAATCCCACCTTAGGTTATGCATATCGTGCATCATCTCTTTATTTTAATTGTTATAATTTAGAGAAGCATGATTTTAATTATGTAAGAGCATGCATCATATAATATAAGAGTTATATTTATGCATGCATAAAAAGCATTGACATAAGTCATCTTTATATTATAATTATTATAGTATAAGGGTGAATGATAACATGTTTGCTTGGTTATTATGCGTTATATAAAAAGTTATATAGTAATGACCGGACATTGCATGAAGCATGACACATAGGTTATTTTATAAATGTTATAAACGTCTCGTTGTGCGCAATGTTTTAGTTGTTTCTTTTTAAGAGTTAAAGAGAAATTAGAACTAAAAGAAATAAGAAAGACATGCATGCTAACTTAGGTTTCAATTCATAGTTTTAAAGTGTATAAAACTTGGATTACATAGACCTAAGATCACGGTTCTAATATGATTAGAAACCCTAAGGCTTTAATCTTTTAATCAATTTAATAGGATTAAATTGGCTAATAAAAGGTTAAAGTGTAGCAAATCTATCTATAAGGGACCTTTTGTATAAGGCGGGTTCTGTCTAGGTTGGGGTACTTAAGTTGACGGAAACGTAACACCCGTACCTGGGAACTTACCTAGAAAGGTGAATTAGATAGATTTGATGCATGCATGCAAGTTAAGGACAGTCCATTAAAGTGTTAAATGTGACTACTTGAACTTATTTATATTTCATAAACAAGTGTTAAATGTGACTACTTGAACTTGTTTATATTTCATAAAGAAATGTTGTTTATGAGCATAGCTTAAAAAGACCACTTAGAATAAAATCATTAGCCGAATTGTCTAGGTTAATGAATCCCTAGGTAGAACATTCAGTGGGAGGTACTTGAGGCATAAGATGCTTCACTTAAACCTTTCACTTTTCTCCTAAATAGTCCACACTGTAAGATCTATCCTTGGCCTCGTGGCCTTTTGGCGTGTCCCCCCAACGGATGGTGTTTGGGTAGGTCAATATCAAGGTGGATGGAGAGAATGTTCATAGTAAGTGGGAGTGGGAAGTGCGACAGCATATCCCTCGATCTCCCTCGTTAGGTTGAATAAAGTTACTGCGCATCACCTCTAGGCCTGTCTCTTATACACATCTAGATGTGTATAAGAGACAGCTATAAGAGGATAAGGTAACTTAGTCTCTTGTCCAAATCTATCTTTTCCCTATGGTAAGCGCATTAGAGCGAGACTCTGGCACCGAAAATGAGAGGTTACCTTACACGGAATAGTTAAAGGTTAACGATTCTGGATCGGGAGTTCCATACCGAGAGTTCCAATTGAAGGATCTCATATCGAGAGTTCCATGAGCGGGTTCAGATCGCTCCGATTTCATAGTGACCGAAATACAAAAGATATACATTCAACACAAATAGTTATGCATATAAACCTAATTATCGGCATGCTCAGAACATAATAAATAACAAAGAAAAGGGTTTCTTACAAGTTGAAGACTCTCTTCGAACTTCTGAACCCTAAGCAGTGGAAACCCTCTAACGGATCTACCAACACCCGGCTAGTATGTCGAATGCAATAGCACGATCAATATGAACACGAACACTGCAACGGGGACGACACCACCATAAGTGAAACCCAGGTATCCTCGGAGTGAAAACCCAAAGAGTGGGCTTTGGTGAGTTTGGTAAAGGATGGAGGACAACGCGTCGTGTAGACGATAAGCAAGTGGGAGATGAAACGGTGCTATCGTATAGCGGAAATGCTTATCGTATAGAAGAGCTACACGATCGTGTATGAAAGGCTGAATGATCATTTAGGAAAAACGTTTACAATCGTTTTGAGAAATCATGAGGTAGACGATTGTTTAGATGGTAGAGCTTCTATCGTATAGGCTCTCGTGATCGCTTTCACGAATTCTTTTTGGTTGACGGAAAAATGAATGCACGATTTTAAAAAATGAAAACGACTTTCATTTTTAACCTGCCGGTTACCATAACCATTGCAGCCCACTTCCCACATTCGAACATAGACAAATTAGTTAATTATCATATAATTAAGTAATTAATTAATTAATAAATATAACCATATTATATTTATATCCTATAGTTTGATATCACATATCTAGTTAGTATTTTCTCTTCTACTTGATATAAATCATATTTATATCTAATTTCCTCCAAAATAATGTATCACATACCTTTAGCCAATTATATCATATATAATTAACCAGACCAATTATATCATATATAATTGTACTTTTTCTTGTCAATTTGAACATTTCAAATTAACCCAAACACTGGTTCTCGACTTTATCCAAGCTACCTAGGTGACCTAATGGACCTGTGGCTCGAAGCTCCAACGGTACGTGAATAGCTCACTAAACTCTTTAGCCACGAGATCCACCATCTATTAACTGTCAATGATTCCACTAAAGACCAACAGCTGGACTCTTCTTACCACAAATATATTTTTGTGTCCATCGGATATAATCAATCATGAGTATGATGACCCTTCACAGATGCTCGTAAGTACAGCTGGGCCAATTTACCATTTTGCCTCTATAGTTACATCTCACTCCTTAAGTACCACTGATTCCTCTAATGAACAATACAACATAGTCCAACTATGTGTGAACACCTCTCGGGCCAAGAGAAGGTGTGTGACACCACATCGTTCAAGCCCCAGAATCAGCTCTTAAGGGAGCCATCTATCTACTTACCCTTGCCTCGGGGAAGGAGTGAATTCCATCTTGTGTAGTTAAGTTCCAACTCCCAAATCAGACGAATCTCCAAAATGGTAGGTTTGAATCGACGACCTGGCCACTCGCACCCATACAAATCAAATGACCACCCTCAATGGCAAGAGTTCCTACCTCACTCAGAGTTGAGGTCATGTTACCTATGGTCATCCTAGTGAAGTGGTCTCTGTCATGAACGGTGTTATATAAAGAGACATTAACACTTCGTGGTTAGGTCTTATACAAACTCTTTGTATAGGATACACTTGTTCGCATGTCCCCAACACGAATGATCAGGATCAAACCATCTGTGACAAGTCACAACACTTGTGACCATTCCACAAAGCGGGCCGCGTCCATACCGTTACCAGGATAAGATTTCCCTCATTTATCCATATACTACAGACCATTTTGGTTATCACTCAAGACATGATTCACTTGTATATCACCACATACATGCTTGAGTCACACACAAATAACTAGGGATTTTATGTTTATTGGTTTGTGGTAAAGCAAATGAAACAAATAACCAAGCAAAACAGCAAGATGTGAAGTAAAATCATATATTAATAACACAAGTGTTCGTATATACTGTTTACAAACTACAGGACATGAAACTTTAGGGCATCAACCTCAACAGTGATAATAGTGGGGCAATGGCGAACTCTAAGGGACCTAGGAGTCACAGGCGTGACAAACACATAGAGCAGAAGTATTATTTGATCCGCGAGATAGTGCATCGAGGGGACGTGATCATCATGAAGATCGCTTCAGAGCACAATGTTGCTGACCCGTTTACGAAGGCTCTCACGGCTACAGTGTTTGAGGGTCACCTTCAGAGCATGGGTCTACAGGATCGCCTGCGGCTGGACTAGGGCAAGTGGGAGATTTTTTTATACTAGGCTTTTATGCCCTAGTTGATTGTTTTGTACTAGTTTTATTTACACCCTACTTCTCTTTAGGATAAGTGGGAGATTGTTGGGGTTGATGCCCTAAAGTTTCGTGTCCTGTAGTTTGTAAACAGCTTGTAAGAATGCTTGTGATGTATAATATATGATATTTTACTTCACTTCTTGATTTTGCTCAGTTGTTTATTTTATTTGCTTTACCACAAACCAATAAACCTAAAATCCCTGGTTATCTGTATGTAACTTAAGCATGTTTGTGGTGACATACAAGTAGATCATGTCTTAAATGATAACAAAAATGGTCTGTAGTATATGGATGTAGGAGGGAAACCATATCTTGGTAATGCTACGGATGTGACTTGCTTTATGGAATGGTCACAAGTATTGTGACTTGTCACAGATGGTATGATCCTGATCATTCGTGTAGGGGACATGCGAGCGAGGGCGTCCTATACAAAGAGTTTGTATAAGACTTGACCATGAAGTGTTAACGTCTCGTTATATAACACCGTTTATGATAGAGACTTCACTTCACTAGGATGACCATAGGTAACATGACCTCAATCCTGAGTGAATTGAAAACTTCTCCCATTGAAGGCGGTCCTTTGATTTGCATGGGTACGAGTGGCCAGGTCGCCGACTCAAACTTACCATTTCGGGGATTCATCTAATTTGGGAGCTGGGAACTTAGCTAAACAAGATGGAATTCACTCCTTCCCCGAAGCAGGGACAAGTAGATAGATAGCTCCCTTAAGGATTGATTCCAGGACTTGAACGATGTGCCGCCACACACCTTCTCTTGGCTCGAGAGGTGTTCACACATAGTTGGACAATGTCAAATTGTTCATTAGAGGAATCAATGGTACTTAGGAGTGAGATGTAACTACAAGGGTAAAATGGTAAATTAGCTCAACTATACTTACGAGCATCTGTGAAGGGTCATCGTACTTATGATTGGTTATATCCGATGGACACATAAATATATCTGTGGTAAGAAGAGTTCAGTTCTTGATCTTTAGTGAAATGTTTGGCAGTTAACGGATGGTGGATCTCGTTGGTAAAGAGTTTTGTCAGCTATTCACGTATCGTTGGAGCTTCGAGCCAAAGGTCCATAAGGTCCCCTTGGTAGCTTGGATAAAATCGAGAATCAGTTTTTGAGTCAATTTGAAATGTTCAAATTGACAAGAGGCAGTTCAATTATATGGTTAATTATATATGATATAATTGACTAAATGTATGAGATACATTGTTTTGGAGGAAATTAGATATAAATATGATTTATAACAAGTAGAGGAGAAATTACTATAGTAGATATGTGATATCAAACTATAGATTAAGAATATAATGTGATTATATTTATTATTTAATTGAATGGGCGGTTATGAGATAATTGGCCGAGAATTTCTCCTAAATCGTGCAAAAGTGGGAAGATCAATTTCAGTTATTGTAATTGAAGAATAAAATGAAAATTGTTTTCATTTTGAAAAGAGTTCAAAAATTCGCTAACGGTGTGGAAACTTCACGATCTCTTAGTTGACAACCTATACGATAATACCCATGGCCTAAACGATCGCACACTTGCACACTAAACGATCGCATACTTTTTGAAATCGATCAAATTAGAGGCATTTAATAGAAAATAAAAAATGTTGCTGAAAACAAAAACAAATTTAAACTACGTTAGGTTTTAAGCAAATACTCATTGAAAAACATACAATATCCAATACGGTTTAGAAAAAGTAACATGAACCCCGTGTGACATCTAGTTTCGCAATGATGCTTCAAAGATTTAGGACAAAAGCCGACAAAGAGTGGTCAATTTATCCCTCCTCTGAATTGAGATATTCTCAACCAGCCATTAATACTAGAATAACTCTTGCTCCTATAACGATTAGCCATCATTGATTTGGTCAAGAAATCATTAACTTACTTAACAATTTTTCATAAGTGTGACTCGTCATTTTAAGCCCTAGAGTTCTGCCCCAAATAGCCAATCTGAAGGGAAAAAATCCGATTGGAGCAAAAACTAAAGTGACCCTATCCAGTTCTTGAGTTCACCTTGATATTGATCAACTGCATAAATCCCATCCAAGGGGGACACTTCCAAGGCGCCACGAGGGAGTGCAAGAATGATCTCACGGTGCGAACCAATGAAGGAGACCGTAGAATGTGTTGACACACACCCTTCACCTAGTTACTATAAATACTCTCTCCGTCCACCTTGATATTGACTCATGCAAACACCATCTGAAGGGGGATGCTCCTAGGGCACCATGAGGCCAAGCATGAATCTCACGGTATGAACATTCAGGGAGAAACGTGAGTGGAATCATTGATATATCATATATATCTCTTCCTTCTACTGAGTATTTTATAACCTAGGTTTTAGTTTACTTAGAAAAAAAAACGGCTAAGAATTTTAACTAATTGACTTTTTAGGTTTGCCCAAGAGTAAATTTTACCTTGGATAGTTGAACAACTTTTGATCATCATCCATTAAAGTCTTTAACGGAGTCTTTGACCACTGTCGCATACTTGCAGAAAATCTATCTAATTCACCTTTCCAGATAGGTTCCCAGGTAAGGGTGTTCTGTTTCTGTCAGCTTAAGTACCCTAGCCTAGACAGAACCCGCCTTAAGCAAAAGGTCCCTTATAGATAGATTTAATACAATTTTAATCTTTTATGCCAATCAATTTAATCTTATTAAACCAATTTAAAAAGATTAAACTAGGTTGCTAATCCCATTAGAACCTTGAACTTAGGTCTATGTCAATCCAATTTTAAAACCCTTTTAAAATATGAGTTTGCTTAAGTCCGCATCTCTTTCTTATCGATTTTAGTTCTAATTTCCATTATAACGCTTATAACTGGAAACAACCAAAACCATTCACAACGCAAAGTAAACACATATAAGGCATTCATAACGCTTATAAATTAGCCTAAGTGTCATGTTCCATGCATTGTTCATGCATTGCTACTTTTATATAACTCTTATACAAAACAGCAACGAACCAAGCAAACATGCTCCCATTCACCCTTATACAATAACGCTTATAATATAAAGATGATTCATGAATATGCTTACTGCATGCATAAATATAACTCTTATATTTCATGATGCATGCACATGCTTTTTTGTAATTTCATCATGCCATATTATAACACTTATAATACATGACGCATGAATAATTGCACAATCTAAGGTGGGTTTCAAATCTATATGTCATACACTATACCATATAAACCAACATACATCTCATGTATATTAAGCAAAAGTTGATGAACTGGGATAATTTGCCTCAAATCCTAAAAAACGAAAGCTAACTATTACAAATAGCAAAGAGTCTCTGGTTCAAACAAGCGAACCGGGTCTTGAACCGTCCCGTCGAAGTCCGCGTCACCACTAATCGTGTACCGAACTCGAGTGATCGCCTACACGAAAGAGTAAGCACTTTACTCAATCGTTTACCTACGCTTCCAGAGCTAAATGATCGTGTACCTTTTACTATGCGATGAAGCATGAGGTACGTTACCGTGCAGCGCGCAACGTATAACGCAAACCTTAAACGATCGTCTAAACGACAACGATGCAGTGAAGTACAATCATCTAAATGATCACTGAGCGAGTGCCAAAGTATCGTATATCGCATGATCGTGTAGTCAGTGACTATGCGATGAGGCATGCTAACTACACGATCGTTTAGTGTGCGTGTCTTTATTAAACAATTAGCATCATATGCTCCCACTCGATCGTTTACCTCCAGCGTCCACGCGATCGGGCAACCAACGCTACGCGATAAAGCAAACACTTTACCCCATCATTTAACATTAGTTAAACGATCGTTTAGTAAATACTACACGATCGCGTAGAAAATTCTACATATCGTTTAGCCAAATCCCAACGAACGTTTACTTGAGGCTACACGATACGACCAACTCTTGGTCTTCTTCCTCGCTGAGAACCGCATCTTCATGCTTTGAATCTTCATCATGAACAACTTAACCAACTCAAACACTTTGGATTACAAACTCGATCACTTGTTAATTATGCCAAAAAACACAAGGGCCCTTACAAATTAACACTTTGTAATCGAAAAAAAGCTTTAAACAGAGGCAATTAACCCGTAAACATTATCAACACCATCCACAAATGCATTTAACACTTAAATGCAATGCAGACAACCTACCACGACTGTAAAAGAAGTTCAAAACATAAGTGAAAATTGGAATATCAGAACAACTTGGCTCTGATACCAATTGAAGGAAGTAAAAAATGAGGAATTCCATAAGCAGCGGGATGATCGTTCCAAAGTCCATTCGATATTGAACATACACAATTACAGTCAAGAAACGAAAACTAACAGGTCATGCACAATACGAAATTATAACATGCTTTAAGATCATCAAAGGATAAATATCTTACCTTTGAAGACTCATTTTGCTACTCCCTCGATCACGAATGCTCGTCCAGTCTCTAAGACAGCAACACATGAACGCTCGAACGCAACGACCACAACACAACACGATCAATAGCAACCACCACACGAACAATGCAAACACACAATGAACGACCTCCAAAACCTTGAACTCAGTCGAGTTGAGTAAGGACACCACCACAATGGTTACCTTTATATTCTCGGTGTGAGAATCCAGAAGTATGGGCTCTATATGGACTTGGTTAGAGGAAGAGACCGAAGGAACAATAATCATGTAGATGATTGAGCAAGTGGGAGATGAGAAGTGTCCATCGTATAGACGAATGCTCAATCGTGTAGAAGAAGGAAGCCTATCGTATAGACAATGCCCTGTGATCGTTTAGCTACGACCAGTTGAGTAAACTATCATATAGTAACACTCCACGATCGTTTAGTCTCTCTAACAACTATCGTTTTGTGAAACCATTTCACTTGACAACATCTCCGTGAGTTCTTTCCGAATTAAGCAACTCTTTTAAATTTAGGAAAACATTTTCCTTTTATCTCACGGTTATCATAAAACCATCAATAACCTCCCACTCAATTAGTTATTAGATAAAAAGAGATAATTATCCAATAATTAATATTATTATAAATATATATGATAACCAACATACCATATTATTTTTGTAACCTATAGTTTTAATATTTCATCTAATGAAACATATAAACCATATCTCTTTTTCTATTTTATGGTATTTAATGTAAATCACATTGACATTAATCCTCCATTTGATGTATCTCATACATCACACCGATTATATCATATATAATCAAATTTCCTCTTGTCAATTTGAACATTTTAAATCAACACCAATAACTAATTCTCAACTTGAATCCATTGAGCTACCAAAGGAACCTTATGGACTTATAGTTTGAAGCTTCAACAGTACGTGAATAACTGACTCAACTTTTTAGTCACGGGATTCACCATCCGTTAACTACCGGACACTCTACTAAGGACCGACAGCTGCACTCTTCTTACTACAGATATATTTTGTGTCCATATTAACCAATCAACAGTGCGATAACCTTTCATAGATCGCTCTAAGTACAGCTGGGCCAATAACCGTTATGCCCCTGTAGTTACATCTAACTCCTTAAATACCACTAATCCCTCTAATGAACATAAGTCATAGTCCTACTATGACTGAGTTCTCTCTTCCAAAGAGAAGTTGTGGCTACTATGTTCAAGACCTAGAATCGGTCCTTAAGGGAGCAATTTATCTACTTACCCCTGCTCTAGGGAAGGAGTGCATTTCATCTTGTGTAACTAAGTTCCCAGCTTCCAAATCAGACAAATCCCCAAAAAGGTAGGCATGTTAAGTTAGCAATCTGGCTACTCTCACCCATACTAATCAAAGGACCGCCCTAAAAAACAGAAGTTCCCAAAACACTCAGGATTAAAGTCATGTCACCTATGGTCGTTTAGGTGTGATGTAAGTCTCAAGTATCAACGACGTTATATAAAGAGACTATTTATCTCATGGTTCGGTCTTATAAAAACTCTTTGTATAGGACACCCACGCTTGCATGTCTCGACATAAATGGTCAGGATCAACCATCTGTAGTAGTTCACAACACTTGTAAACCTCTACAAAGCGGGCCGTATCCGTAGTGTCACCAAGATCAGGTATCCCTCCTTAATCCTTATACTACAAACCTTTTTAGGTTATCACTTAAAGCATGATCCACTTGTATATCTAATATACATGCTTAAGTTTACATACAATAACCATGGAGCTTTGTTTATTGGATATGAGTAAATGTCAAATAAAATAACTCTTATTTAATTCATAACAATATGTACAATTTACAAACTACGAGACTCCGGGAGAATTAGGACACCAATCCCAACAGAGATTGAGAAGGAAAAAAAAAAGAGATTTTGGGGGCGACTAAGTGAAGAAAATGAAGAAGATGATATTTTGGATTTTTTATGTTAACTTATTTTAACAATAATAATGATGATGATGATGATGATATTAATACTAACATTAATACTAAACTAAATAAAAAAAATACACACATATATATACATGCACATGTTTCAAGCATTTAAAGTTTAATTCCTATTTATATTTTTCTTTTTAAGTACAACAAGCCATTTTTACGTGTTTCTATATGAAAAATTGAAAACATTGAAACTATGAAGGAGAAAAAAAAAATCAATTTAATTTGATAACAATATACATAAAATAATGAAAAATATTTAGATATAATTTAATTATAACAAACATTTAAACGAATCATTAGTTGGATAAAATCAAATTTGATAATAAAAGATAAATTCAAATATAAATTTGAGAGGAAAATAAGGAAGTTTTTTATTGTGATTAATTCGATAAGTAGTTAGATAAAATCTAATTTGATAATAAAATATAAATTCAAATATAATTCGGGTTAGAAAAATCAGGAAAGGAGTTCGTTCATTTATAATTACACTGTATTCATACCACAAAACCTAAGAAAGAAGCCTATCTCGTTGTAGAGGCACAATAAAAATAACAAGATAAAGTGAATACTTATTTGTTTGTCAAAAAGAAAAATTAATGGTATAATAATATAATAAGATAATAATGAAGAAAGGGTGATTAAGAAAATACAAAAAAATGATAAAGTTTAAATGAAATATATAATCCGTTACATGATAATATGTATAAAATATTAAGTAATTAAAATCCTAATCAGGATATTAAAAAAAATTAATCCAAATTTAAAATAATAAAAAATGAATAAAATAATGCAAAATCTAAAGATATATTATAAATTAAAATAAAAAAAAATAGTGATAAACAAATTAAAGACTGTTAATTGAGACTTTTTGTTTGGCGTTCTTCTGGCTATTGGAACACCTTTAAAGTTTGTGAGTTGGATTTGTGCTTGTGTTACCTCCCCTTTTTTCTCCGTGATGATTAATGAAGCTCTAGAGGGATACTTTCCTGGTAGGAAAGGGTTACGGCAGAGAGATCCTCTATCTCCGTTTTTTGTTTGTGGTGGTTATGGAGGTCTTATCCCGTATGTTGAACAATCCTCCTCCCTCTTTTGTGTTTCATCATAGGTGTGAGAAGGTGAGGTTGACTCACTTGTCGTTTGCGGATGACCTCATGGTTTTTTGTATAGTTGATTATGCCTCGTTGAGTTTTGTGAATCAAGTGTTAAATCAGTTTGCAAGGTTTTCTGGGTTGGTGGCCAATGTTGGGAAGAATCTATGTTTGTGGCTGGTGTTTCTGGTGATGTTGCAAGGGACCTGGTTAGGAGTATGGGGTTTGCCCTAGGGTCATTACCTGTGCGTTATCTTGGGTTGCCTTTGCTATCGGGTAGGCTAAAGGCTGGGGATTGCGCCCCATTGATTCAGAAGATTATTGCGAGGATTAGGAGTTGGGTTGCGAGATCTCTCTCTTTTGCGGGGTGCATGCAGTTAGTCCGGTCAATGTTGTAGATTTTCCAGGTCTACTGGTCTAGCGTTTTTGTGTTGCCTGTTTTTGTTGGCCAGAAGGTGGATCGTATCTTATAGGCGTACTTGTGGCGTGGGCAAGCTGATGGTAAAGGGGGTGTACGTGTTGCTTAGGATGAGGTTTGTTTGCCGAAATCTAAAGGAGGTTTGGGTATACACACACATCTTCCAGGAATGTAGCAGCTATTTTGAAATTGTTATGGTTATTGCTGGTGCTGTCTAGGTCTTTATGGGTTTCTTGGATGGAGGCGTATGTGCTTTAGAGGCGATCTTTATGAGCAATTCTCTCGGAATTGGGGCGGTTCTGGTATCTGAGGGCGATATTACGTTGTTGGGATAGGCTTAAGCCGCTGGTCAGGATGTAGGTTGGTAATGGGAAGAGATGTTTTACTTGGTGGGATTTGTGGTTTCCTATGGTGTCTATCTTGGAGAATTATGGGGAGGGGGTGGTCTATGATGCTGCAAGCTATCGTGAGGCTAGACTCTCAGATTTCTTATCTGATGATGGTTGTTGCCATTGGCCTTTGTTATCTTAAGAATTGCGTGACTTGTGGGGTTTAGTTCAGGATGTAGTTTCGAGGGTGGGTGAGAAGGATAGTTGGGTTTGGGTTCTGAGCGGTAATGATCGTTTCTATGTTGCCAGTGCATGGGAGAGTTTGCATCCTAGGCATCCTAGGATGGCTTTAGCTTGTCTAGTTTGGTTTAAGGGTAATATTCCAAGACATTCATTTTGTGCCTAGTTGGCGATGAATGATAGGTTGGGCACTCGAGATTGGTTGAGAAAATGAGGATCCGTCGGTGGATAATGCTTGTCCGCTTTGTTTGGGTGAGGTAGAGCCCAAGAATTATCTGTTCTTTGACTGTGTGTTTAGGTATGAAATTTGGGAGGATTTGGTGCACTTGTTGGGTACGTCTCATATCGTATTGCTGGGTGGGATGTGGAGTTGAGTTGGGTGTGTCGGGTGGGGTCTGGTAATGGTGTGAGGAGTAAGTTATTTAAAGTCTTTTGGTGTACGTCGATTAACTATATTTGGCAAGAGAGGAACTGAGATTGACGTCTACTGTGTTTTAGTTTATTGTCTCTATGGTTCGTGCGCGTGCTGATTTGTGGCAGATTGATCTTCATGGACTTATCTAGTTTGTCTGATTTCTTCGTTCTTTGTTTGGATTATTTTCCTATGTATGTCCAGATTCTGAGGTCCTCGGATTGTGGGGTGTTTTTTTTCTTCTGTATGTTTTGTTATTTGTTCGTATTGTTCTTTTTGTTGGTTCTGTTTTTTGGCCACTGTGCGTCTTTGTAGATGCTCTTTTTGCTTTGGTTCCTTGATCTTGGGCTGCGGGATCCCTCTTGTTGTTGGATAATAATATTACCTATTAAAAAAACGGTTAAATAAGAAAGATATTGATTTATTTTAAATCAATTCGTGAAGTAGTTATCAAAATCTAACTTGAATATTAAAAATAAATTCAAATTCCAAAAGATGACGAAAATTACGGAATGACGCTCATTTTCAGTTTTGAAATTGAATATGTTAGATTATAATATGATTAATTTGGTTGTTAATTAAGCCCTCCAATTACCTTGTGTTTATATCCAGGTTATTAATTAAGCCCGCAACTTACACTATATTTATATCTTAGTTATTAATAAAGCTCTACACTTAGATTGTATTTAGTATTCTGGACATACGAACCAACTAAGAAAAAGTCATGTATTATCAAAATGTCAGCTAAAATAGTGACTAAATATGAAATATGTATAATTAAATTCAATAACATATACAAAATAATTTAAACCTTAAAAAATATAGAAAAATATTTGGTTAATTTTAAGAATATATATAAAATAATGAAAAACAATTCAAATATTTGAATAGATTTAAATTTTCATTAAATAAATGAAATTTGATAATATATGGATATTTAAAATATAAATTTGGTAGAAAATTTGGATATTTAATTCAAGTGATATTAATTCGAAAAGTGGTTAAACATAATCTAAACTAATAATAAAACGTTAACTACGTGAGGAAAATCAGGAAGGGCAATTGTTTTGAGGAAGAAGATTATTTTTAGTTTTCAAATGAATCGAATAGAGAGAAAGTTGAGAACTAAAGCATCGACAATTACCGTGTTTACAGAACTCCGTCATTGTTTATGATTCTACACTTACCATATATTTGTAGTTTCATCAATAACAAAAGTTACGAACTAGACAAGAGTAAAACTGGGATTTGAAAATTTGTGTCTATGTGCATGTCATGTGAGTTGCCATAAATCTTATTATTTACCAGTTTTGTTATTTTTCAAATCCAAACTCAAGCCCCTAAAAAAATGCCCAAGCCGAAATATGCAAGTATTTAGAACCGATGAATTTTAATATGCATGATTATTGATTGATGTCTGATAGTTTGCTAATACACATTGAATTTATCCTCTTTGATTGATGCCCTTGATAGTGTGATGATGTACTTAGAATTTTAACATGCGTGTTGATTAACACTTGATAACTATTAACGTACTTAAAATTTTAATATGATAATAGTTGATGTATTCACAATTATGAACTAGCTAGTTAGGCAATCATCTTAATGATATACTACTAATACGCACTAATAATACATTTAATTTTATTTTATTGTGTATTGATGTACTGTTGATATACAATGCTATGCTTGAAATGAATAAAGTCCGTAATGGAAAAACACAATATGAAAATTAAGCCCGAAGTCCAATAATTGTAAGTTTTAGAAATTAAAATAATAATAATAATAAGCCTATTTCAATTGGAATAATCAAAGGCCCAAAATGCTCTACACACATGCTTTGCCTGAAAATAAGTTACTGCATATTGGTTGTGGTTAAATAAATCACTGATACATCTGCTACATTGATTATTGTTGATATATTGTTGATACACCTATATTTTACTTCAAGTATTTGCTAATCGGTGATTGATATACTTATGTCTTATGTTTGATATTTGGATGATACACTTGAAATATTTAATATTCTTACCCATTTATATGTAATAGTATGTGGATGGACTAGAGATTTAATATGTTTGTTAATTGATATCCGATATTCTAATTGTACTCGTAGAAAATTTAATATGTTTGCTTATTGATGTCTGATAGATTATTATCACTCAATAATTTGATATATTGTTGATATACTAAAAAAATCGATTGATTAAAAAAATTAAAGAAGAAAAAAAAGATTGAAAAACTAAAACTTGCTTGTGGAAAAAAAAAAAAGAGATGCGATGGAGAAAAAATAGGAAAGAGAAAAATTGTGTGTGAATTTTGCGATAGACGCAGAGGTAAACAAGTGGAGCCACGGTCGCAAATATACAAATATATTCTGCTACCCAATGCAATATCCCTTTAATATATTTGAGAATTGTAAGAAACAGCAAAATTTGTGGACTAAATTTATAATTTTAAAAGTCTAGGGATCAAATAAACTTTATAAAGTTAAATTATAAATTTTGTGCCTAAACTTTGAAGTTTGCCTTTATTTGGTCCATGAATCTTTAAATGTATTCAATAAGTTCTTAAGTGTTCAACTTTATTTGTGTATAATAGGTACAAGAACTTTGAATTTTGAGTTTAACAGGTTCTTAACAAATTTAAAAATTTTAAAACTTAATTGTTCTACTAAATGTAGATTTGAATTTTATATTTAGTGGTACCCCACCCTTTACCTTTTGTGTCTAGTAGAATCATGAATCTTAAAAAAATATATATATCAAAGTTTGCAACTAAATTTATAATTCTAAATATTTTAAGACCACATAGGCACAAATCTCACGTTTACAGAGTAAATTTATAATCTGATAAAAAAAAAAGTTTATTAGAAAAGAATTTTAAAATACTACCATTTTTTCATATTTTTAGTCAAAATTTTAGCATGACACTGATCTACTAAATTTCTTAAAATATAGTCATAGATTTATATTGAAGAGTTTCCACTATGTATAAAATGTATGTTAAAATTTTACAATTAGGTATTAAAATTGTCAATTTGTAAAAGTATATAAACAAAAATGAACAGAAATCGAAAGCATCAACGTATTTACCTTCAAGTCACATTTACTTCTTTCCCTTCCCTCGGTCACAAACCTTATCTTACCTATAACACCAAGTCCTAATGTACTACTTGTCACTAATTACTACAAGAAATTTGATTTTTCTCGACATACGAAACTGTTGAGAAAAGTAAAAAAAACTGTCGGGAAAACTTTTTTCGATGACACTTTGACCGTTGGCATTATCGTCAAAAAAACCTTCCTCAACCCAAAAACCATCATTAATGATGTATATATTACTCTACCTTATATGTCTGATTCAACATGCTTGCTTGATTCAACATGCTTGCTTGCTTGTTTACGTCTGGTAATTAGTTGTACTAATTATTCGCTCCACTCCATTGGATGTTCCATGTAATAAATATTCCCATGTAAACGTGGGCTATATCTGGCATTATGAAACCAAAGGTTTCTCTAACCTTGTTATATGCTCAACTATTCCACTTTCTCCCACCTCTTATATTAAGACATCCAAATATTGAGAGGGGAGACAAGCAATGGCTAAAGAATTCAATGCCCTCCAAGAACAAGGTACACGGTCATTGGTTTCTTGTGACTCGTCCATGAATAGTGTGGTTTGTTGTCGATGGGTGTTTCATATCAAGTTTAATCTAGACGGTACTATAGCACGTTATAAGGCTCGTCTTTTAGTCAAAGGTTATCATCAAGTTGGAGACCTTGATTTCGATGAAACCTTTAGCCCTATTATCAAGTAACCGACTATTCAGGTTATCTAGCTCTTACTACTCATCATCAAGGACCTTGAATAAGTTAGATGTCCAAAGTGGCTTCCTGTATGATACATTAGAAGAAACAATATTTATGACTACCTATTGATTTTGTTAATCAATCTTGTCCAAATAATGTATTCTTATTGCATAAAAGCCTATATGGACTCAAATAGGCCGCTCGTGCCTGGTTTGAATGATCCACCTTCTATTTGTTGATGCTTTGTTTTGTTACCTCCACAACTGATTCTTCCCTTTTCGTGCGTTAGATTGGCTCTTCATTAATTTATCTTCTCTTATATGTTGATTATGTTATTATTACTAGTCCTTCTACTACATATATCTTCACTTTAAAACGGCAATCGATATGTGAATTTCATATTTTAGATAATAGCCATATGCGTTCTTTTTTAGTTTGGAGATTCACCCCTTATCTGATGGCCTTTTCATTAATCGGGACAAATATTTGGCTAATTTGTTCACTTCTTGAATGGGATCAACTAACTTTTACCTCACTCACATATCCACTACTATTGATATGCATACTACTGCAATTGCCTATCATGAGGTTGTTCGGGTTGATACCCTGAATTTTATGGGTCTTGTATCATTGTAATGTACAAATAATTTATTTATCTAATAAAATAAAAGGTATTTTATTTGACATTTAGTAGCATTAACCCACAAAACCAATAAACTAAGATCCAAGCTTGTCATATATAACTTATTATTTGGGATTGGTGTCCTAATTCTCCCAGTTGTCTCGTAGTTTGTAAACATTTTGTACACATTGTTATTAGTAAAATAAACGTTATTTTATTTGCATTTACTCAAATCCAAAAAACTAAGATATGTGGTTATTTCATGTAACTTAAGCATATATGTGAGACATACAAGTGGATCATACCTTAAGAAATAACCTAAATGGTCTAAAGTATAAGGATAAAGAAGGGATATCTTATCCTTGTGACATTACGGATACAACCCGCTTTGTAGATGTTACAAGTGTTGTAAAGTGCTACAAATAGCCTGATCCTGACCATTCATGTGGAAACATGCAAGCGGGGGTATCCTATATAAAGAGCTTGTATAAGACTGGACCACGAGATGATTAGTCTCTTTATATAACACCGTTGATAATTGAGACTTATATTTCACTAAAATGACCATAGGTGACATGACCTTAATCCTGAGTGAGTTGGAAACTCTTGCCTATAAAGGTGGTCCTTTGATTAGTATGGGTGAGAGTAGCCAGATTACCAACTCAACAAGCCTACCTTTTTGGGATTCGTCTGATTAGGGAGCTGGGAACTCAGCTACACAAGACGGAATTCACTCATTCCCCGAAGCAGGGATAAGTAAATAAATTGATCCATTAAGGGCTGATTCCGGATCTTGAACATAGTGGCCACACCCTCTTTTTGGAAGAGAGGACTCAATCATAGTAGGACTATGACTTATTGTTCATTAGAGGAATCAGTGGTACTTAAGAAGTTAGATGTAACTACAAGGGCAAAACGGTAAATTGGCTCAATTGTACTTACGAGCGATTTGTGAATGGTCATTGCACTGTTGGTTGGTTATATGGACACATAAATATATCTATAGTGCGAAGAGTGTACCTATCAGTCTTTAGTGGAGTGATCGACAGTTAACGAATGATGGATCTCGTGACTAAAGAGTTTAGTTAGTTATTCACGTACCACTGAAGATTCAAGCTATAGGTCCATAAGGTCCCCTTGGTAGCTCAATAGATTCAAGTTGAGAATAAGTTTTTGGGTTAGTTTGAAATTTTCAAAGTAACAAGAGGGAATTTTATTATATATGATATAATTAAATTGATTATATGTGATATAATTGATTTGATGTATTAGATACATTAATTGAAGGAATCGATATAAATATGATTTATATTAAATAAAGGAGAAAAGAACTATGGTTTAAATATTACATATGATGTGATATTAAAACTATAGGTTATAAATATAATATGATAAGTTAGTTATTATATTTATTTATAATAAAAAAAATTATAAGATAATTATTTGTTGGTTATATCTTTTCTCAATCAACCGTGCAAGTGGGAGGTTAATTTCAATTTTGAATAACTGAAGGATAAAATGAAAAAAGTTTTCATTTTATAAATGATCACTTCATTTTTAGTGAATAACTTATAGTTTACTCACGAGAGACTACATGATAACCCTCTAGTGAGAGCCTAAACAATTGTGTAAACGATCTAGCGAGATTTACTAAACGATCATATAAACGATCTAGCAAGATTTACTAAACGATCTAGCGAGAGACTAAACGATCGTGTAAACGATTGAGCGAGATACTAAATGATCGAGCGAGATTTTCTTTGCTAGACGATCATGTAAAATATTGAGCGAGAGACTAAACGATCGGCTATACGATTCTCACAAGAGCGAGATTTACTAAACGATCAACTATTATCAGTCTATGCGATAGACAAAACCTTTCTCCCACTTACTTGATCGTATAGTTTGATCGTTTTTTTCCTTCTTTCCTCTACCAAATTCACATAGAGTCCACACCTCATGGATTCTCACTCCGAGAATACCAAGGTTGCCGAGTGGTAGTGTCAAAAGGTTGATGTTCAAGGAGCATATTGTTCGTGATTGTAATAACAGCGAGAGGTTATGTCACACCCTGCCCTGAGCCCGCCTCTTGAGCCCAAGGGGAGGCACGACGGACTACAGATACCACCTTTTTGTGATATCTACTGCCCATCTGAACCTCTTTACTTCACTTAGTAAACTTTAAGTCAAGGAGATAACAACTACTGATTAAGTAGGCCCATCTTATTATAGTAATGTAATGTTTATACAAATCCAAGTCTTAACTACAAAGTTTACAAAAACCACTCTTAAACCCTCCGAAATGTGACTGTGGCTTGTGGCAGACCTTGACCTTAGCAGCATTCTGGAACTCCTCACCTTTTGCTACCTGGGAAGAAAAACATGAAATAACAGAATGAGCTTCACAAAGTTCAGTGAGTGGTAAGCAACTTCTAGAGTCTATTTCAACTCATAATAACAAGCATATCATAAATACGAGGTTAATACTCAAACCTCAACTTTGAATGATTTTGATCTCTATCTACTCGCACGGTAGATAGTTAACTGATAACTACTTAGCATGAGTCTATTCTTTACCTACACACATGGTAGATAGTTAACTGTTACTAATTATAAACGCTTACTCTTTTGTATTCCCTTTGTTCCCTATGTGCACATAGCTCCCCGATTATGGGCTCAAAAGCTAGATCCCTCAGCCCTCTGACCATCCCATACGAGGTTCCTCCCACAAGCTCAAGAACTAGACCTCTCGGTCCCCTGGCCATCCTATGAGGCTCTGCTCTCGGGCTCAAGAACTAGGTCTATTGACCTCCTGACCATCCCAATCACATAATCTCATTCTCATGCTATTTACTCATTCATAACATCAACATATATAATTTACTTTAAAAGATATGCATAAGACTTAAAAGAATATACCACTCACCTTGATTAGGATAGGAATCTTCCTCTTTAGAAGTTCCTTGATCACCTCGGGCTCTCTTTTCAATCCTAAGATCCAGATTCAGTTTTAAGCTTAGATTACTCATAATTATAAGCCTTATCTCGAGATACTTCCTTCAACAAACATTCTCTAAATGTCTCAAGACTGGCCCAAACTTACCCGACAGCTTGACTCTTCTGTCTTTTCCTCACTCTCTAGTCTGATTCCTTGGAGCTTCTTCTTCAATAGCCCTACTCTAAAAACTAGACTCTCAGAGCTTTTATGTGGCTTTAGAATCACTCCAAATGCATGAGTATTCTGGGAGATATCCTCATCCGATGTTGATGCTACTTCTAGTCTTTATTGTCCGCCAGCATCTCCTCCTCTTGGAACTTCATAACCGATGCATGATCTCACTCCCAACTCATGGTCTCTTTCAAATCCATCCTCTAACACTATTCCTCACGCTCTTTGAAGAGGTTTTAACTTATGAATGGAAGAGACATCTTGTAGTGGTATTTATAAGCCAAAGGAAACGATCCTTATAATCTTTACCAAGCCTCCAACGCATGGCACCTTCTACTTTGGGGTATTTGCACCATGTTTTGCTACCACCTACTCTCTTGCCATTCACCTACTCCCATGCCACACACCTACTTGAGTTGTCCTCCTCATGCATAATATTTCCCTTGCATAAATATTTATTCATCCACTCCTACTAACTCAAGTCTATCCATCTCTCGGTACAACTATTTATCCGGATGAGCTCATTAGCCTTGCGTAAAACAAGCCTCAGCATCGCTCCATCGCTTAGTTCCTACATCTATCGCTTAGCTCCAATGCCCATCATGTAGCTTAATCATTTAGTAAACGATCCTGCTCTCAACGATTTCGCGCATGGCCTATCGCTTAGCTATTGCGCCCATCGTTTACCTCCATTGTTTAACGCCGATTCCTTATCGTCTAACGCGTTTGCCTATCGCTTAACATCATTGCCCATCGCTAAGCATTCTGCCTATCATGTAGCATGTCTGCTCATCGTTTAGCGCAGCACGGCTATCGTCTAGCACCCACGCCCATCGCGTAGTGCCATCGTGTAGTCCATCACTTAGCGTCAGTGCACCGCTTAACGCTTAATGCTATTGTATAGTGCTATCGTTTAGCGCTATCGTCCAGCTTCTACACTTATCGTCTAGCGCTTACACTAATCGCGTAGTACTTTGCCTATCGTATAGTTCGACCGTCTAGCACGTCACTTCTCATCGTTTAACGCCGTGCGTATCTACACGATCATCTAGCGCATCGCTTAGCTCCGTGTATTTACTATATGATCGCCTATCTCATTGTGTAGCACCGCTCATTTGCTACATGATCGCTTACCTCATATTGTAATGTCGGTTATTTGTTACACGATCGTCTACCCAGTGCCTTGCGCTCAACATCTCGCTCTTTCTGCTCTTGTTCATGCATTCTCAACGCATGAGCAACTCTTAGTAATGCCTCTTGCCAACGCTTCGGCCAATCATTCGTTCAACCTCACAAGCTCACTCATGGTTGCCTTCGGCTTCATACTATACTTTAACCTCATCTCATATGTTAACACTAAACGCATGGTTCCTTTTGACTTTACACTTAGCCAAATTTCACCAATTAAGGCTTAACTCCAAAATTACTTAAGGAAAATCTATTTAACACTTAGAAATTTCCTTCTCTCCAACATAGGATTTAACTTTCACTTAGTTAATTCCTTTAATTACCTGCTTAAGTAGGAAAAATGGAAATCCAGGTTTCACAGGTTGGCTAGACCATTGCTCACGAGAGCGAGATATTGTTGTGCGATTGCTCATGAGAGTGAGAGATTTCCAAAAGAAGAGTTCTTCAAGGTATGTCTCTCAATTCCTGTTGTATTTAGTTAAGATAGCATGTTGTAATTTTCTTTATAATGTATAACTATTCTTGTATGTTTGTGAATCCATTTATTCTTGCATAATGGCTTGGAAAGATCTTGCTTCCGCTAATGGAGATCTCTATTTAGATTTCCTTCAACTTAAACATATATGTAGAGACATACAGGTGGATCATGTTTAAGAGATAACCTAAACGGTCTGTAGTAGATGAATAAGGCTGGATACCTTATCCTGGTGATACTACGAACACAGTTCGCTTTATAGTTGTTACAATTGTTATAAAGTGCTATAAATGACCTGATCCTAATTATTCATGTGAAGACATGTAAGCGCGGGTGCTCTATACAAAGAGTTTGTATAAGATTGGACCACGAAATGAATAGTCTCACTATATAACACCGTCGATAGAAAAGACTTACATTTCACCAAGATGGCCATAGGTGACTTAACTTGAATCCTGGTGAGTTGTGAATTCCTACCTATGAAGACGGTCCTTTGATCTGCATGGATGAGAGTGGACAGTATCACCGACTCAATATGCCTTCCATTTTGGGGATTCGTCTAATAAGGAATTGGGAACGCAACTTCATAAGATGGAATTCACTCCTTCCCTATTGTTAGGGTAAGTAGAGAAATTGCATCCTTAAGAGCTGATTCTGGGGCTTGAACAATGTGGCACCACACTCTCACTTAGCCCGAGAGGGGTTTGGTCATAGTTGGACTATGACTTATTGTTCATTAGAGGAATCAATGGTACTTAAGGAGTTAGATGTAACTATAGAGATAAAATGGTAATTTTGGCCCAGTTGTACTTACAAGCAATTTATGAAGGATCAACGCACCGTTGATTGGTTATATCCAATGGACACAGAAATATATTTGTAGTGCGAAGAGTTGTCGGTCTTTAGTGGAGTGGCTGATAGTTAATGGAAGTTGGTAATTTAATTAAAGAGTTTAATTAATTAACCAAATACCATTGGAGCTTCAATCTATAAGAGTCTATCAGGTCCTCTCAGTAGCTCAACTAAGATTATTAATAATCAAATTAATTTTGGACTAATTTGAGTTGTTCAGATTAATTGAGAAAATTAATTATATGTGATATAATTAATATAAATTAATTATACGTGATATAATTAATATAATGTACTTGATATATTATAATATAAAGTTTTATTTATGAGGAAATAAATATTTGAATATGATTCAAATATTAACTATATGAATATGATTCATATAAATACTATTGGTTAAATTTAATATGAATTTGATTCATATTAAATACTATAGGTTGAATGAGAGAATATTAAACCATAGGTTATATTATATGCGATATAATATAAACTATAACTTATATGTTATATTGGATATGACATATACTTTTAATATATGATATATATAGTAAATTAGTTATTATATGTCTATGTTGATATATTAAATTGATTTAAATTTGAAATTTATTTTTAATTTTTAATTTTATATTAATTAAAATGAGGGAGTTATTTTTTTCATAACTTTGTCCCCCTTTATTCTCTCAAATCGTGGAAGTGGGGGATGTTTTTGCATAGAGATTAATTTAGATTTAATCTCCTCTCTTGAGGCTCACATAGAAGATAGAAGGAGAACTGCTTTCTCAATTGAACGCTCTATAACTTTTCCTCTCTCAAGATTTTTTTCTTAGCAAAATTAATCACGAAGCCCACTCCTCTCGTGGATTCTCATCCCTTTAGAGGATAACAAAGGAATCTAGTGGTGGTGTCTGACCAATCGAGATTTGGCATTGTCGTGTTCTTGGTTTGTATTTCAAGGAGATAGTTGAGTTTGTGATCAGAGAGAAATTCATGAAGGTTTTTTGTGACTACAAAGGTAAGTAATACTTAACCCTAATTTCTTATCTTATCTATATTGAAACATGATGTATTTTTAAAATTCATATGATTTTCGTCTTCTGAATTTTAATCGTTTCTATAAAATAAAACAATTAGAATCCGATCCGCTTCCACTATGGATGTTCACGCATTCATTAGAGGTGACCTTTTATTATCACTGTGCTGGTTCTCTTCAGTATATCACATTCGCTTGGCCTGGTATTGTCTTTTTTGTGAATTGTATGAGTCAATTCATGTAGACCTTTACTGTTGATCATTTCATGCGATCAAACATACTCTTAAGTTTCTATGTGGTACTAAAAAATTTGGCATTCTTTCTTGGTCTAGTGATTTATCTCTGATTGCCTTTTATCATGCTAATTGGACTATTGATGCATTTGATCAACAATCCACCACTACCATATGTTAGTCTACAAAGAAACACAAACTATCTCTTGGTCTTCTACTAAAGTTGAATATCAGTCCCTTGCCACTACTACCGTAGATCTCTACTAGCTTCGTCAATTGCATTGTGTTCTACATATCTATTTAACTGAAACCTCGGTCTTGTGGTGTGACAACATATCCTCTATTTCTCTTGCCAACAATCATATTTTTCATATCTGAATATAGTATATTGAAATTGACTATATCATTTTGTTTGAGAAAATAATTTCTCGTAAGGATATCATCGTTTCGTTTGTTTCTTTCAAAGATCAAGTGGTCAATTTATTCACCAAAGGTCTTTTTTAGCAAACTTTCTTATTTTACCATAAACTAATGACTTCTCTACCTTCATGTATTTGAGGGGTATATTAGAATACTAGTTGTAATAGGTTTTGGCTTTGAATTATTCCCTTTTTAACTTATTCCTTAATCTTCTACATGATTCTAGGGGATGAGTTTGTTTTACTCTAATAAATAGGGATCTTGTCGTCATGAAATCATATTGAGGAATACGAATTCATTTTACTCACCAAAGTTCATTTAAAATGATTTGGGATCTTTTACGAGAATAATTATTTTATACCACTGTCAAACGTCACAATTTAAATTAAAAGATAATTTTAATCATGTCAAAATTAAGAAAAATATTCAGTGAGATTGCATTGTAATAACAGTTTTTCATTGTTGAATATATATGGGACATAACTATTTTAAATTTTAGATAATAATACATTTTTTATCTGATTTTAGTTTCTATTTGGTTCATTTTGAAAATTTAATCTTTAAGTTTTGAGTTTTGTTTTAATTTAGTCCATAAGTTTCAAAATTGTACAATTTTACCCTTGAAATTTGAATTTTGTTTCAATTTAGTCCATAGATTTTAAGATTTTACATTTTTAACCTCAATTTTTCATGAACGTCAATTTCTATGAATTAATTAAAAATAATTAGAAGTGAAATTTAAATTAAATTTAAAAAGTGATAAAAAACAAGTAAAACTTAGTTATTTATAATTTTTTTAACGATTTTTTATTTATTAATATAAATTAACTCCAAAAGACGGAAAGTGAGTATTTAGTAAAAAAAATTAAAATTAAAAGTGTAACCCTCGAGACATAGGGATCAAATTGAAACAAAATTCAAATATCAAGAGTAAAATTGTAACAGTTCAAAATTTATGGACTAAATTAAAATCAAACTCAAAACTTAAAAAACTAAATATGTAGCATATTGAAACTTAAGATTTAAATAAAAACTAAACCAAAAACGAGGGATCAAAAAATATTTTTCCCTAAATTTTATATCCCATCTCTTTTACAAAACATATCAATTCTTAATCAATATCAGACCATTATAATTACCTAACAGATTATGGGTGAAACTAGTTATTCGTCCAAAATCACACTCAAGTATGATTAGGCAGCTTTGGAGATTCCCAGTTTTGCTTTATTAAAAAAATATATAATAAATCAGTTCAAGAGAAATAAAAGAATACTTAAAAAAAGTAAACCAAAAAATAAAATAAAATAAAATGGAACAAAATTATTGACCGATATCATTCCCTTTATTTTTTAAAAAAGGAGACCATAAGCATTTGTCGGCTCTATGCGGAGCCCACCGCACCACGCTGAGAAATTGGGCGGCAATATAGCCGTTACAGTCACAACCAACGGATAACGACCTTTTGAAATACTCTTTTGAATCCTCCAAAATTATTTATTTATTTATTTTTACAAAAACAACTCTTACTTCTCCAACATTCAAAGAACTATAATCATCAATTTAAGTAATCATTTACGATCACAAGTCAAAATTATCTTTCTAATTAATTATTAAAAATATTTACACCCAATTAAAATTTGACACATGTCTAATTGTTTTAAGAAAATGATTAAAAATATATTTTTTATGTATGCATGAAAAGAGGAGTATAGAACTTAGTACAATTTAGACTGCACCTAAATATTATTCTTATTTATTTGTTATTTTGTAGAATCTTTTTATTTTCACGATTTGAAATTTTAATGGTGAATCAATAACTATTAATATGTGTGAAAAAATATAAATATTTTAAAGAAATGAATTTAAATTTATGTTTATCCAGTTATTGTCTATGTGAGATTAAACATGAAGTATATATCTACTGGATTAGACACATATACATATAAAAAAAGAGATGAAAATTTGGAGGAAGAAAAACGAGCGTGGCCTTCTCTTTTTAATATATATTATTGAACGTATGTCAATTACTGATGTCCATTTATCTTGCGGGGACCTGCCTCAAACAGGACGGAGAATCCCTGATTACACGAGGAATGGATGAGGGAGCGGGGATAATTTCTTCCCCATCCCCGCTCTTTTACATATATAATAGTATTATTTTTATAATAAATATTTATATTATTTTTTAAATAAAAATTTTATTGAAAATAACTCATTTAATATATATAAATTTAACTTGTGATAATTTTTTTTTATAAAAGAATATATTTTATATGTATATTCTTTTCTCGTCGAGAAATTAGCCTCAAGTTGCTCTTAATAAATTAGCATTTTTAAAAGATAATTGTATGAATCTTGCTCTCGCCTTTATTTGATTAAAAAAATGACTTTATGACGTTTAATATTTATACACCAAATCCGTTTTCGGCAGGAAAACAAGCACCTCACTTAACTTAATTGAATTTACCAAAAAAAAAAAAAAAGTAAGCCTTTAAATTAAATTTATATAGGTCTATTAGTTGATAGATTGTATAAAATTATTTGATATTATATATTACCAGTTTACATATTTGAAACATATCTAAAGTATTTACCGATTATGTATTTTTAAAAAATAATTTAGAAAATTTCTATCATTAAAATTAATATAAATATAGCTAACAATTTTTTTATACATAAAAATAACTAACATGGACAAAACTAGTGTATGGTATATTTTGCAACTTGACACATTGACCTGATCCTGAATTTTAAAAAAAGAAAAAAAAAACATAACTTTAAATTAAATTTTTATAAGTTAACAAAAAAAAAAAAAATTGTTCAAGAATCAATATCTATTTCCTAATAGAAATCATAGGGCTCTTAAGAAGAAAATTGATATAAAATGACATTATTTAATAGTGTAATGTAGTTATGTTTATTAATTCCATGGTATTAAATTTATGTCATGTCAATATCTCCATCAATATTTCTATATCTCCATAAATTTGACATTAACATAAAAAGTGAATCGACATTTTCATTATATCGTAGACAAAAAATTCATATCTCATTTAAAATAAGCAACAAAATGATACTAATATAAAAATAATATAAATAATAGACATTTTAACTTGATAGAGTATAAAATGTTTATTTATTAAAATAAATATATTTTCTTATTTTGTATATTTATAATAGGCAGATTTTCAAAAATAGAAAAATAAAGGAAAATATTTAAACAAATAGTAAAATTTAATCATAACTATGATAGACATTGTTATCAATGTTTTTCACAGATAGATGTTGATAGAGTCAATCACCGCTTATCAATGATGGAAACTAATACAAGGCTATCATTGATAAACGCTCATAAAAATCTATCAGTAATAGAAATTGGTAGAAGTCTATCATTGGTACTATCAGTGATAAAAATGGATACAAATCTATCAATGTTTTTTTTTTTTGCTATTTTTATAAATAGTTTGATTTTTTTTCTATCTGTGAAATATTTTCTTTACAATATTATAGAGCAATTTTCATCGATGTCAATATTTTATCGATATTTTCATCAATATTTTTTTTTATAAAATTGATACCTCGATATTTCCACTGACTTCGAAATTTTAATCCTTGAAGAGTATGAAGTAGAATAACAAAATCAATACTATAATAATAATAATAATAAGAGAAAAAGTACTAAATTAATTAAAAAAAAATTAAAGGGAGAAAAAAAATATATATATATATATAAAAAAAGCCTTTTGTGGGGGAGCTGCCGCGTTTGCTTTTCAAGATAAGACAGCACTTTTGCTTATTTTCCACCTAAAAATATCACTCTCCACTTTTACAAATTGAGTGCATATCACATATTAACTTTGTATTGAAATTAATGGCAACAACTTTTTTCTTTCTTTCTTAAACAACTTTCCCCACCTTCTAATCTATCGACCTTTAATTCTCTAATAGTGACAAAGTTGTAATTCCAATTACTATGCCATTCTTAATAAAAATTATGACTTGGATAACATTTTAAACATTGGATATTGAAATTTAGGATACAAATAACTTCTGAAAACTAAATATTCAAATCTAACATTTATAATGTCATATCTTTTTTTTTTTTAAGAAAAAGGAAATTCAACTAATTGTTGATACTTTTTTATATAATTGTCCATTCTATTTATGATTATAGCTTTTTTTTCTTAAGATGAAAAAATTTCAATATATTGAATTTCTAGGACCACATACGTAACGTTATAAATTTTAGTACTATTTAGATATAAAAATAATGCAAAAATAGAGACTAATTTCTTTAGACTAACGTCTTAATCATTTTCAAAATTCAATACACTTCTTATTTGTTTTGTTGTTGTGATAAAATTGAACATAACAAAATAGATTAAATGCGAGAAAATACTAATAAAAATAGGTAAAAATGAAAGTAGATTTGAGCTGAAATAAGAAAAATGTCAACTAATGATTGAGCCAACCAAATTTAATCAACATCCTCAATAAGAAAAAGAAAAAGCCTATAAATATTTTTTGCCTCTAATTTTTTTATTTTATTTTCTACTTTTATATTAATTTTTTTATTTTCAAAATCTAAACCGAATTTAGAAAAAAAAGTAGTTAATTTTTTTTTTAAAAAAAAGTTAATCGAGAATTCGACTCTTTTACTTAAGAAAGATTTAAATCATACTTGTGAAGAAAAAGAATTAAATTTCAAAAACCAAAAATTAAACACCAAAAACCCATTTAATAACTATTTGGTTTTTGAAAATTAAGCATATTTCCTTTAAATTTCTTAATGATTAGCATTTTTCTTTTAAGTAAATGACTCAATTTTTTAGTAAATTCTACAAATAAAATCAAGTTTTAGAAAAATATTTTTTTAATTTTCAATATCGGGCTTTTTTAAAAAAAAATGTTAGTAAAAATTAGATATACGTTTATAAGTTTAATTTTCTTTTTTTAAAAAAATAAATAATTACAAAATGAGGCTCAAATTATGATTAAATAGAATCTTATTTATTGTCTTTATAAATAGGTTATTATAATTTCATAAGGTAACTTAACTCCGACTCAAATTAAAAATGGTGTCATTATTTTGCTAGACTTTGTCATATCATAATGTTGATGTGTCTTAGAAACGCGTGTGGTAGCAATTTTAAAATTACTCAATACAAGCTTACTTTTGCTTATAAAGCGAAGCAATGCCGTTGGCCCGTGGGGACTAACAAAAAAAATCCCATTTCTTTTTTCTTTTTTTCAATCCATTTTTGTTTAAATTTCAAATACTTTAAAAATATGTAAACATTTTTTTTTTTTTTTTTCTGTTTTAAATTGTGGGTATCAGTTTTTGTTGCAAATCTCACGCTTGTCCGTATCCAATCGATCACTCCTTCCTCTGATCTGTAGCGTCCAAAAACGCCATTTTCTCATTCAATGAATGTGTGGACTCTGATTTGGCTTCATATTTTGTATTTTTTCCTCTTCTTTCTTTCTTCTTCTCTTTAATTTTTCGACTTGGTTTCCCTCCGAAATTCGCTGCAATCCCTGTCTTCATTACCAGGTGAGTTCATCTTCTTGTTCTTCTCTTTCATGGCGGTTTTTCATTTTTGTGTGTTTTGCAGAGATCTTTTTGCTAAAAAACTTTAAACCCCTTTTGTCTGTTTATTCGAAATCATTAACAAAATCGGTGAAACTAAAAACCCCTTTAATCTGTTTATGGTAAATCATTAACAGAAAGGTTGAAATTAATTTGACCCCATTAGTCTGTTTCTGGGAAATCATTAACAAAAAGGTTGAAATTAATCATCCCCTTTAGCTTGTTTCTGGGATATCATTAACAAAATGGTGGAAATTAATCAACCCATTTAACAAAAACGTTGATACTTGTAAACCCCTTTAGCCTGATTTTGGTAAATCGTTTTGAGTGTTTGATTTTTATGGAGTTTTCTAACGATACCCTTTCTACAAATCTTTTCTGATGTCCATTTTCTTTTGTATTTATGATTCTGGGGATTTTAGATCGGCCTGTCTCGGTCTGAGGTTGAGGATTGTTTGGGTTAGCAGAATCCGGGGGTATTTGTTTGCTAAGAGAAAAATTTATAAAGTTCTTGCTGGTTGTATCTGAAAGGGAGACTGCAATGGCTGAAAGTGGTTCAGAAACTGAGATAAAAGGTGTAAAAGAAGCACTCGGAACTGGACAACAGCTTCTACAGAAGCTTTATTTAGAGCTTGATAAAGAAAGAGAAGCCTCAGCTTCTGCAGCAAGTGAAGCTTTATCAATGATTCTGCGTTTGCAAGAAGAAAAAGCTGCTATGAAGATGGAAGCAAGTCAATATCAGAGAATGGCAGAGGAAAAAATTTGTCATGCTGAAGAGCATCTCACTGGTCTTGAAGAAATGATACTTCAAAAAGAAATGGAAATTGCTTCTCTTGAATTTCAAGTTCAGGCTTATAGGTATAAACTCTTGAGCTTGGGTTGCCCTGATTTAGGTCCTTGTGAACCTAAATTTGCTGATCAATTTCTACTTCAAAAGAAGGATTTGGTCTCTAATGGAGAATTTGGTGTAAGTGGCAAGGTGAGAAGAGCAAGGTCTTTGCCTCCTCCGACTCAATTTGATGAATTGTATGACAGAGAAGACGCTGCAGAAACGGAGACATATGAGATTCTTAAACCTGATTGCTACCACCCGAGTATTGAGGAACGTCCTAACCATTGCTCGTGGGAACAGATTGAGATGTTAGATGAACAAATAAAAGAGATATCTGATTCTAAAGGAAGTAGTGAAGATAGATCTGAAAGTTTGAATGTTGGGTTTGTTGTTTGCCCCTCAAGCATTCAAGATAAACCTGATGAGTTAAGAGGAGTTAAACCTGATGTAAGCCCGAAATGTTCTAGTTCTTCAAGTGTTCAAGATATTTTTGAGATCCCAGAGGCTAACCTGGATTTTAAAGCTTGTCAAAATCGAATCCAACTTCAGAAAAAGTTGATTTTTGAAGGCGAAAATGGACTAGGAAATCCAGATCCAGTGCCGACTGAACCATTCAAACTGCACCATAAAGATGAGCAAACCAGGGCAAAGAAAGCTTCTAGTTGCAAAAATCAGAAGAACAAATCATCAAAACTAAGGAGAGGAAAAGCTATAGGCTCTGGCACGATTCCTGCTCGTCAACAAATTGATGAAATTGTTGCCGAGTCTCAACCTTTTCAACAACTTTGTCACATAATAGAGAAGCTTGAACAAAATAAAACTAGTGCAAGGCAAGAGATTACTGGTTCAGGGGTAGGGGAGCTGCTGAAGGAGATACAAGAACAGCTGAATTCTATTCAATCTGAGATGAAAAGTTTGCAAATCAAGCAGGGTCCTGCACAGAAGAACTCGTTGTTCGATCTTCTGCAAGAGGTATATGCTGTTTTCTTCTTTCCCTTTTCATTAGTCAAGGCTTCCATTAATAATATGTGCTGAAAATTTACTGAAACAAGACCATTTTTTTGAATGGACAGGCAATGCTGCACTGTTGGTTTTGATCAAGCATTGTGTTATCTTCTACCTTGTCAGCCTACATCCATAAAGTTTAACAAAAGTTTTGGTTTTGACTGTGAGTTTGGTTGATGATTCTGATTTAGTGTGCGTTTGATTTTCTTGACTGGATTTTAGTTCATAGACTGTATAAAATGTATAGGTCAGATGCTATACTGTATATAAATCAAAAAAATGACGGGAGTGGAGCATGTCCTTAGCAGAAATGTATCAAAGTACTTGTTCATTTGCCTCTAAATCTGGAGTGAAATACAGTTGTCTGTTTTGTTACTGAATTTTGTATCCCATCCCATATTGTTTTGAAGTTTTTAGTTTTATAAGTGAGATGAGATATTGATTCCTTTAGGTAAGGGACCACGCCCTTAGCTTATCTCCATAATAATATATAATATTTTCCATTTTGGATATAAGTTTTTATAGTTTTATTTTTTGTTTTGTCCAAAAAGTTGTGTACGGTTGAAAATAGTTGCTCTCGTTTATATACTCTTGATATCCTGTTTATCTAACTAATGTGGTACTTTAGTTGCACTTCCAACACTTTAGTTATAAGCTTTAGACCGCTTTTGATCTTTGAAAGAAGAAAATTATCCTTCAAATTCAACTGTACAATCTGTTAGTCTTATAAAACTTCACAAGGTCGTACAAAAGTTTAATTTTGAATGATGAAATTGTTTGTGCTTAGGAAAAGATGACAAAGTTGTTATTCAAAAGGCAATTTTACTAAAATGATTGACAAAAAATACTTTAGAATCACTGCCATTACTTGTAGAATTGCTTTTAAATTACCTTTAAATGAAATAATTTCTGAATTGTGATTAAAATCATTTTTGTAAAATGTAACCAAATATAAAAGATTTTAATTATAAAAGGATTTTAACCAAACATTACAGTAGGAAGGTATGAAATTGCTCTTGTATTCATTAAATTTGTAGTTCACAATTTTTCATGATTTTAGCAAGTAATGAAAAACATGTCACTTTTCTTTTAAAAAATTCAAAATAAAAAGTCACTAGAAAGACGAAATCACATGTCTGCCTTAGAAAAGAATCAAGTCTCATTTCCCTATCTTCAAGAATAAAAAATTAAAAAAAAAAAAAAAAATCTCATTCCCTTCACCCAAAGGCCCGAGGAACTAGCCCAACATACCATTTTATTTTGAGATTCTTACCTTAAAAAAATCGAATTTGGGTCATATATTTTATAAATGTCTTTAAATTTAAATTTTTTATAGGCCTAATTACACTAATGACATACACCCACCATTTCTTTTCATAAATAGCCTAACAGGCCAAGATTTTTCAAAATAATCATGCCCAAATGTCATATAGACCCATGCCTTATTTATGAAGGTTTCGAAAATTAAAATAATAATAATAATAAAATAAACCTAGGTTTTTATGTATCTTTCCCATGCATACCCTAGGGTTTTGTACCCATGTGTCCATTGAATTTTTTTTAAGAGAAAATTGTTGGACCCTCGTTTCTTTCTCCTTTCTTCCTCCTCTCTCTTTTTCTTCTTCTCGGCGGCCCCTCAGGGACTCCATAATCTCACGTGCAGTGACCATGGACTCATGCTTCTTGGCCAAAATTTTATTAAGGCTGGCCAAGTTGTACGCTCGTGCCTTCTCGTTCGCCTTTGTCCATGCTCGTATGCCTCTTGAACATTTCAAGGAGCAGTAGGAGCTGGAATGGGAGGACACTCCTCCGTGAGGACGAATCTGAGATCATTGACGATGAAATCGTGTTAATTGTATTTTTCTAACTAGCGTAGTTCTTGCCAGTTAGTTTGTCAGCGACAAGTAAGCTAAAAGTTGCAGTAGCTATAATATAATTGCTGAAACATAACAAACTTAATTAAGTCTGCTTGCATTAAACCAGTTTTATAAAACCAATCATGTTTTAGTAAAATAGTTTAGTATACCCTAAGTTACATCTATTTTGCAATGATGCTTCAGTGAGGCAGGACAAAAGTCACTGTAAGGTGATCAAGTGCCCCTTCACTAAAATGAGACATTCTCAACAATTAGATGGAAACAACTCCTTGCAAATGAATCTAATAGTCACCATTGTTCGGTCCAGAATTTGTTAACATCCTTAACAATTATGTGTAAGTGTAACCCCTCATTTTAGGTCCTAGAGTCTCGCTCTAATGAGCCAACCTTAGGAAAAAATCGATTAGGACAAGAGACTAAAGCAACCCTATCCATTTCTGGAGATAAAATAAAGTGTTATGCAAAACTGCCATCCTTTAAGGGGACACCCACGATATCATGAGTCGATGCATAAAACTTTATCCAACCTAATGAGAGAGACCAAGGGATATGTTGTCACACGTCCCACTCCCACTTACTATGAACATTCTCTCCATTCACCTTAGTATTGACCTACCTAAATGCTACCCATAGAAGATACCCATGGTGCCTTGAGGCCGAAGGTAAATCTCACAGTGTGAACTTATAGGGAGAAATGTGTAGAGGTTAAAGTGAAGTATCATATACTCCATTTTCCTCCAACTAAATGTTCTACCTAGGGTTCATTAACTTAGAAAATCTGGCTATTGATTTTATCTAAGTGGTTTGTTTAATTTGCTAAAAAACAACACTTGCTTTTGATGATTAAAAAACTTTGATTTAAGTCTTATTAGACTCTTTAACAGATTTTCATTAAATTTACATGCATGTAACAAATCTATTTAATTCACCTTTCTAGAGGTTTTTAGGTAGGGGTGCGACGTTTCCATCGACTTAAATACCCCAGCCTAGCCAGAACCAGCCTTAGACAAAAGGTCCCTCATAGGTACATTTGTTACATATTTAATCTTTGTTAGGAATCAATTTGATCCTATTAAATCGATTTAAAAGATTGAACTTAGATTTCTAATCTTATTAGAAATGTGATCTTAGGACTATCTCAATCAAATTTGAAAACACTTTTAAAAAATGATTAAAGCCTAAGGTTTGCATGCAACTCTTTAATATTGATTTTAATTTTAATTTCATTTATCATAATACTTATAAGAAATGAAACAATTAAAACTAACATTGCAAACTAGACATACATAAGTTATTTATAACAATTAGAAATTAACCTAAGGTAGTGTCATGCTTCATGCAATATTCATTCATTACTAATATATAACTTTTATATAAACAAGTAATGAACTAAACTATAGTATACATTTCATACAAACATTCAACTTTATATTATAACATTTATAATACAAATGATGCATGAATATGCTATAATGCATGTATTCATATATTACTCTTCTATTATATGATGCATGAGTATGCTTTATGTAATTGAATCATGCATAGTAATATATTATAACACTTATAATATAAAATGATGCATGAAAATAAATGCATAACTTATGGTGGGTTTTAAAACTATATGACATACATTATGGCATATAAAATAAACATATATCATATGCATATTTAAATAAAGTTGATGGACCAGGATAGTTAATCTCAAAATCGAAAATTAAAAGGCTAAACTATTACAAAAGCTGAGTCCACCGATTCGGAACAAGTGAATCGGGTCTTGAATCGCTCGCCTTGGACCGCTCCACCAAGAACCCTTGCAGTTTGATCGTGTAGCAAACTCCTGATCGTCGAGTAATGAGCGTCGAGTATAGACGATCGTGTAAAAGCGATCACGTAGGTTTTGACTATGTGATGAGCATGAAAGTCCATGTGATCGTGCAACGTGCATCGAGTATCACGTACCATGCGATCGTGTAACTACTGACTATGCGATGAGCATGATAGTCCATATGATCATGTAGCGAGTGTCGAGTATCGTATACTATGCGATCGTGTAGCTACTAACTATGCGATGAGCATGATAGTTTACACGATTTTTTAGCATGCAAGCCTTACGTCGAGTATCATATACCCCGTGATCATCTACCCATCGAGCGTCTACGGGATCATGCAGCCAATGCAACACGATCGTGCAGAAAACTCTACACGAATGCATAGCAAAATCTAAACGATCGTTAAGTGTAGCAACACGATGCGGCCACTGTTTCGTCTTCTCCATCGAAACGCACTGCAACCTTTCTTCTGAAGCTTCACGAATGACTCAAAACCGAACGAATACAGAATCGATTGCAAATGCCCAAAAACACAGGGGCCCTTACAAATGCCAAAATAGAGATTACTATCCTGAAACATCCATCAACAACCATCCACATACATTTAACAGTTAAACGCAATGTAGAAACAAAAACCCACCAAAACTGTAAATGATTTCAATACCGAAATGGAATTTGGAATCAAAATTACAACCTGGCTTTGATACCTATTGAAGGAACTCGATTTTAAAGAGATCCTTGAGCGGAAATGGATCATCCAAATTCCATTTAGATTGAAAACATGAATTTACAGTAAACATATAGATTATGCATTATCAAGAAATATAGTTCAAGAGATTATACCTTTGAAGAACACTTCTTCTCATAAATCCCCTGAACTGTCATGAACTCGAACACAACAACCTGTAAGACTTTCTTCAAGAATCTCACGAACCAAAAAAAAGACACCACCACTTGGAACCTTCAGTATACTCGGGGTGAGAACCCAGGAGTTGTGAGCTCTGATATTTTCGTTAGTAGGGAGTTTGTGAATTTGGAGGAGAAAGATGATTTAAGAAGAAACACTATCGTATAGAGAAGCTTCTCAATTGTGTAGTCTATCGTATAGGCTCTGTCCTTTTTCGTGTAGATTAGTTATTAAAAAAAATCATATTTTATTTATTCCATTTGTCATAAAAAATTTGCTTAACCACCCATTAAGGTGGTTAGAGAGAACAAATGGATTAATTATCCAAAATAATAAGTAATATAAATAAATATGAAAACGAACTTATCATATTATATTTATAACCTATAGTTTTAATATTGCATCATATACAATATAAACTATAGTTATTTTTCTCTATTTTATGGCATTTAGTATAAATCATATTTATATTAAATTTATCAACTATGAATCTCATTCATAGAAAATATATTTGAATCACATTTAAATATTTATTCCTTCAATTAAACTAAAATGTATCAAATACATTATGTCAATTATATCATAATATATAATTTAATTAATTTAATTATATCATATATAATTAAATTCCCTCTTATTAATTTGAACAATTCAAATTAACCAAAAAACTGATTCTCAACTAAATCCTTTTGAGCTACTAAGGGGACCTTATGAACCTGTCGCTTGAAGCTCCAACAGTACGTGAATAATTAATTAAACTCTTTAATTACATTATCTACCATCTGTTAACTGTCGAGCACTCCACTAAAGAACGACAACTGCACTCTTTGCATTACAGATATATTTCTGTGTCCATTGGATATAACCAATCAACAGTATGATGACCCTTCACAAATTGCTCGTAAGTACAGTTGAGCCAAATTACCGTTTTGCCCCTGTAATTACATCTAACTCCTTAAGTACCACTAATTCCTCTAATGAACAATAAATCATAGTCCTACTATGACTAAACCTCTCTTGGTCAGGAGAGGGTGTGGCACCACATTGTTCAAGACCCGAAATCAGTTCTTAAGGGAACAATTCTTCTACTTACCCCTGCTTTGGGGAAGGAGTGAATTCCATCTTGTGTGAATGTGTTCCCAGCTCCCTAATTAGACGAATCTCCAAAATGGTAGGCTTGTTTGAGTCAGCGATCTGACCACTCTTACCCATACAAATCAAAAGACCGCCCTCATAGGTAGAAGCTCACAACTCACTGAGGATTTATGTCATGTTTCCTATGGTCATCTTAGTGAAATGTAAGTCTCTATATGAACGTTGTTATATAATGAGGCTAAACATTTCATGGTCCGGTCTTATACAAACTTCTTTGTATAGAATATCCCCGCTCGCATATCTAATACATGAATGATCAGAATCAGATCATTTGTAGCAATTTATAACATTTGTAACACCTACAAATCGGGTTATACTCGTAATGTCACAAGGATAAGGTATCCAACCTTATCCATATACTACAGACCATTTAGATTATCACTTAAACATGATCCATATGTATGTCTCCACATACATATTTAAGTTACAACGATAACCTTGGATGTTAATTTATTGGTTTGTGGTTAATGCAACTAAAATATCACATATTTCATAGACAAAATGAATAAAATATCAAATATTATTAATCACATACAAGTTTTTTCATACAAGGTTTACAAACTATAGGACCCTATGAGATTTAGGGCATTAACCCCAATATCCTTAATGTCAGTAAGGTACCCTATATCATTTTCAATGAGTAGGATAGTACCCTACATCATTTCCAATAAGTAGGATATCATCCATTATAAAGTACTAAGAAAGCTACTTTATTGTTGATGATTTTCTTGTATATACAGGGTTCATCAACGTTTTGATCAAAATCAAAGGATTTGATCTCTGTATCAAATCTAATCTTCCAAGATATGGATACCTGTTTCAACTCATAAATGGATCGATTCAGCTTGCAAACTTTTTGCTCCTGACATCGGGCTATGAACCCTTTGGACTGAGACATAAATATATTCTCTTAAAGATCGTCATTCAGAAAAGCAGTCTTGACATCTATTTGTCATATCTCATAGTCATAATATGTGGTTATAGACAAGAGAATTCTTATAGACTTAAGCATAGCAACAGGAGAAAAATTTCCTCATAGTCAACTCATTCCCACTAGGTATAATCTTTTGCTACAAGTCTAGCTTTGAAGGTCTGTACCTTTCCAGCTACATCTCTCTTTCTTTTATAGATCCATTTACACCCTATGGATTTGACCCATTGGTCCTTGTCTACGTCATTCATTGCCCGTTTATAGGATAATGGATCCTCAATACCATCATCTGGTATGACAACGTGAGTTTTAGTTAAACCCAAGTAGCAGTCAGGTTGTATCACAATCCTCCCACTACGTCGAGGTGCTTTCAACAATTGAGAAGGATGAGACTGACCTGAAGTGTTGGCTTATTCATTAACTCTTGATGAAGGACCAGTTGCATCGACAACCCTTGTTGATTCTTCAGTAGTTTCACTTAATACTATTTTTCTTCATGGTTTATGATCTCTCATGTAGTTTTCTACTAAAAATGTAGCGATTGTCGATACAAACACCTTATTTTTTTAGAGTCATAGAATAGAACACCTATCGTTTCCTTAGGGTAACCAACAAATTGGAAAAAACTTGAACAATGTTCGAAATTCTTTGGATTTGTCACTAACACATGTGCAGGACAAACCCAAATTCTGAAGAAACATAAAATCGGTTTATGGCCCCTTCATAACTCGAAATGTATTTCAGAAACACCCTTTGAGGGAACATTGTTCAAGATGTGAACCAGTCTATACTGCATACCCCAAAAAGAGTTAGGCAAATTATGTTGAAATTCGTGCAATTCACGAGACTAGTCGAGAATGTGTATGACTAAGATCAATGACTTAGCACATTCGTGGAACATATGGTTTGCCTTATAATAAAAATCTTCTAACAATATTATACGAAGACAACACAACATGCATATCCTGAATTAAAGAAGGATATATTAAAGGAGATAGAATAAAATATATTTCATCGAAGCTTTTCTACACTCGTGATCTTGAAGAAAATGACGATATCACTGTACAACAAATTTTTTCAAAAGATAACCTGACAGACTTATTTACATAGGCATTACATACCGCAACCTTTGAAAAACTAGTGCACAACATAGAATGCGATGACTTGAGATCTCAAGTGATGTTTCCATGAGGGGGAGTAAATATACTTTTTAAGAGTATCCGATTATATGAAATATGTACTATTTTTCTTTCACTAGGATTTTTTTCCAGTAGGATTTTTCTAGTAAGGTTTTAATGAGGCATATTTCATATATAGGCAGCTAAGGGGGAGTATTATAAATATGTTAAATTAGGTGTAATGTAGATGCCTATTATTAGTGTCCATTGCCATGTGTTACTTATCAATTATCCAAGTGTTGTCCATGTATCTCAAGATTACACACTATTAGTGTTCATGTAATCTACTTCCTACTTGTCAAATTGTCTATAAATAGTGACATTTGGTGGGTTATGGAAGATACACACATTGGGCAAAATCCATGAAAATTGGAGAAAGTGGAGAATTTAGATAAATTCCTTATTTTATATTTTGTTATTTTATTTTATTTATTTATATATGATGTTTAATTTATTTTATTATTATAATGTATTTATTTTAATATTATATTTTATTGGTATACATGCTCCTATTGTACTACTCAAGTTCACACCACAACAAAACTGAAAACTTGACATTTTCATCCACATCAAGTAAAAATATCAAAACAAAATCAGTAACAAACGATAATAGGGGCATAAATGAAATGATATAAGTGAGGATGGCATAATTGTGTAAATTAAAGCAATTCGTCCCTTCTTCTGCAATGACTTCAGTTCAGGCCAACTGAGGCCCAGAAAGTTTAGCCCATTTTCGGCCCATAGCTTAGTTGGGCCATTCAGACAGCCCAATATGGTTACTCCGGGCAGTTGAGGTAATTTTCCAACTCCAAATCAACTTTGATTCTCAAAAACTATATATATAACAATAAAATAATAATAATAAATAAATAAATACAGATTTTCTCATCTCAGTTAATTAAATTTCATGTTTAGACGAATTATTCTATGATTTTTTTTCCAGATTTTGTGATTACACGATTACAGAAAATTGTTCAATAGTTAGAGAGAGAATAGTCTATTTTTCACCATCCATGTAGCCCTTGTTTCCATGGGATTTCCATTTTTAATTTGACAACTAACTTAGTTTAACTGCCATACATTATATTATTCTTTAAAAGATTAAGAGTTTGAATTTCTACCCTCACAAGTCACATATCGTATTTGACTAAAAAAATAATTTTATGTTATTTTGAAATTTATTAGAGTTAAAAAATTAACTAAAAAGATCACATAAAAGGCTAAATATTTAGAGTAAGCAAAACAATCCAAAAAACAAAACTGAACGAATGAAACCAGTCAAACCAAAGTTGATCGACCGGTTTAGAGAAGATGGTTGTCGGTGGTCAATTTCGCAAAAAGCAAAACCGACAAATCGGTCGATCGAGTCTGAGAAATCAATATTCTGAATTATTCTTTTAAACCAATATGGTCGGTTTTCAAAGAAAAACAACCTCGACCAACTGTTTATCACCTCTAGTAAATAATTGAATGATTATTGACTTTTAATGAGTTGGTACTATATATATATATACTTTGGAAAGGAAATCTTAGTTTTACCTTTAATGTATCCAAAGTTTTCAATTAGTCCATTTTATTACAAAATGATAAAAATGTCATAAAAATTGATGTTTATTTTTTAAATAATATGTAGGATGGGAAATTAATCTCTAACTTTAAGATCAAACTATTAAATAATAGTTTGGTGTTGTATCAAAATATATAGGTTTATGAATATCACTTAAAAAATTTAAGTCATCCACATCAACAAATATTAATTTCTTATTGTTGTGATATATCCTATGTCCAAATATGTTAATTGAAACAATAATTTAATCAAGAATTTATTTAAATATAGTGAGAGTAAATTTGAAAGTTTCCTTGATTTTTTTTTTTTTTTTAAAATGTAGAAACCATTTTGATATGTTTAGAATAAAATTAAATCTCTGTCCTCACTTTTAAGAAAGGATTAAAATTCAAATCTTCCATTAAAAAAAACACCTGATTTTCTTGCTGCTAAACCATGTTCATGTTAACTTAGATAGATTTGAATAGCATATTTATAAATTAATGAAGGTTAAAATATATTTTTGATCACTGAACTTTTCATGAAAGTAACGATTTAGTTCTTGTCACACCCCTTCCCGACTATTTTCTTAACCTAAAAATAGATGTGAATATAGCAAATGTTAACCCTCTTATAACATCTATTGTCCACCTGAGACTTGTTTAACCTGTTCACTTGCTCATTCTAATAAATAATTATATAGCTCATTCAATTATAAACTCTTCCATACATGTTAACCAGCAAGAACATCTTAATATTATACTGGCTTTTGATTATACAAACCCTCCTCAAAACACTTCATCAGACTATTTACACAACTCCAACGAACTCGTACACGAGTTACACAATAGACCTTACAATTTCCATACCTCTCTTGAGTATGACAATAAAACCCTTATACATACTAAGTGAAGTTGTCTATCTTCAACAGCTTATGACAACACAACAGCCTTCGGAAACTCGATCGCTAATTTATTTTTTTTGGGACATAAAACAAAGAAGACATGAGCTAAAGCCCAATAAGTGGTATCTTTGTAGGAACGTATAGTTTTGCTCTATAAAATATTTTTAAACTTGTCAAACTATGTTTGCCATGTGAGACTTGTAAAATTATTCAATAAACTTTCAACATGGCCTTTATAAGTCTGTAATACCCGTAGCAATTATTAGGTATGAAAATGTGGCATGAACACAATCTCTTAGCATTTCATTCATAAAACAATGATACTTTGAAGCAAATAATCTAAAATGATACTTGACCTTAGTTGAAGTTGAGAAATTATCAATCACCAGCTTCATCTCCTTGACTGATGAAGAGTAATCTTCAACATTCAGCGTCGTTACCTTTATAACTCTCATACATGCACGAAGATATGCCCCCAAAGGGTTAAACATCCCAACACACAGCCCAAAACCTATATGTGTGCTAAGATAGGTCTTAAAGACCTATATTAGGCTCAGAATATTGGATTTCGTATACATTACCATACCTTTGGTTCCTGAAATTCTCTGATAAACTGTAGAATTTCGTGTACTTACCATATTTTTAGTACCGAAGATCCTCTATAAGTTATAGAATTTTGTGTACCTTACTTTCGGTATTGAAGATCCCCTGACAGTCTGTAGAATTCCATATACCTTACCATACCTTCGGTACTAGATATCCTATGTACCTTACCTCTCTTCGATACTGGAGATCTTAAAATAGGGTAATTACCTCAAGTATAGAATCTACAAATTAAAAAAAATCTTCATTTTTCATAATTCATCATAATTCTTATAAGATATCATTCTGATTTGAGGTATTTGGAAATATGCTAATAAAGCTAAGTTTAGAAAATCATGATTTCAACATGAGCAATTTCAACCAAACACTTCGATTTAAGAAGTGCATAAAACATTGAAGCAAATACATTTTTCAAACATAAGATTTTTATGGACCAGATCTTGTCAGTAGTTTTCATAAATCATATCATACTATGATAAATAAATAAATATATATATATATATATATATATATATATTGAAGGAACTCTAAAACAAGAGTGCCTATGAGCGGAAGTGGATCTTTCCGATTTCATTGTGACAGAATTACCACACATACATTCTAACATATAGATATGCATTGTAACACTAATTACTGGCATACTTTAACAAATAAAATACAAAAGACCAAGAGAAACGTACCAGTTGAAGACTTTCTTCAATCAAATACTAGTCTAGCGGAAGCAAACTGCTCTACGCTTCTTATCATCCAGCAAAAAGTCGCCTAATAGCACCATGATCGTCTACACGATTAGTAGCGCATGAACAACAGCAACCGAGGATGACACCACTACTCGAAGCTCTCGGTATTCTCGGAGTGAGAATCCAAAGGGTGGACTTTGATGGAATTGGTAGAAGGGAGGAGGAAAAGCGATCATGTTGAACGGACAAGCAAGTGGGAGATAGTAGAAGACTATCATATATCGGGTGCTTGTTGTTTAGAAAAAAGTACACGATCGTGTAGGTTTAGCTAAACAATCGTCTATCAAATGGTAAGCGATCATTTAGGTCTGCTCGGCGCGCTAAACGATCATATAGAAAACGTAAGCGATAATTTAGAAATCGCGAGCGATTGTTTAGTATGCGGGTGTGTGATCATTTAGGAAGACGGACACCATCGTATAGGCTCTCAACACTATGCGATCGTATATTTTCACACCGTGAGCAATTTTTCCTGCGTGTCTTGCAAAATAAAAACAATTTTCATTTTATTCTTCAGTTACAAGAACTGAATTCGAACTTTCCACTTTCGCACGCTTCCGGAGAAATACTCGGTCAATTATCTCATAACCGCTCAATTAATTAAATAATGAACATAATTATATTATATTCTTAACCTATAGTTTGATATCATATATCTACTATAGTGTTTTCTCCTCTACTTGATATAAATCATATTTATATCTATTTTCCTTCAGAATAATGTATCTCATACATTTAGTTAATCATATCATATATAATTAACTAGTTCAATTATATCATATATAATCGAACTCCCTCTTGTCAATTTGAACATTTCAAACTGACCCAAAAACTGATTTTGAACTTTATCCAAGCTACCAAGGGGACCTTATAGACCTATGGCTCGAAGCTCCAACGGTACATGAATAGCTGACTAAACTCTTTAGCCACAAGATCCACCATTCGTTAATTACCAGGTATTCCACTAAAGACCAACAGCTGAACTCTTCTTACCACATATATATTTCTGTGTCCATTGGATATAACCAATCATGAGTGTGATAACCCTTCACAGATGCTCGTAAGTACAGTTGGGCCAATTTATCATTTTGTCCCTGTAGTTACATTTCACTTCTTAAGTACCACTGATCCCTCTAATAAACAATACAATAAGTCCAACTATGTGTGAACACCTCTCGAGCTAAGAGAAGGTGTGTGGTGCTACATCGTTCATGTCCTGGAATCAACCCTTAAGTGAGCTATCTATCTACTTACCCCTGTTTCAGGGAAGGAGTGAATTCCATATTGTGTAGCTGAGTTCTCAGCTCCCAAATCAGACGAATCCCCAAAGTGGTAGGTTTGAGTCGGCGGCCTGGCCACTCGCACCCATGCAAATCAAAGTACCACCCTCAATGACAGAAGTTCCCAACTCACTCAGGATTGAGGTCATGTTACCTATAGTCATCCTAGTGAAGTGAAGTCTCTGTCATGAACAGTGTTATATAACGAGACGTTAACACTCTGTGGTCAGGTCTTATACAAACTCTTTGTATAGGACGCCCTCGCTCGCATGTCCCATACACGAATGATCAGGATCAGACCATCTATGACAAGTCACAACACTTGTGACCATTCCACAAAGCGGGTCGCCTCCTTAGCATTACCAGGATAAGGTTTTCCTCCTATATTCATATACTACAGATCATTTTGGTTATCCCTTAAGACATAATCCATTTGTATGTCACCACATATATGCTTAAATTACGTAAAGATAACTAGGAATTTTTGGTTTATTGGCTTGTGGTAAAGTAAATAAAACATTCAACTGAGCAAAATCAAGAAGTGAAGTAAAATATCATATATTATACATCACAAGCATTCGTACAAACTATTTATAAATTACAGGACACGAGACTTTAGGGCAACAACCCTAACACACACATACACACATATATATATATAAAAACTCGAACCATTCACTGTCACTAATTTTCTCCCTTGGGTTTACACGTTTCGGCTATCACCGTTTGATCTGAAAGCAGATCATAAGTCCATGGTCACTCTCTAACAATTATTCAGCCTAAAAATTCCATTAATAATCCCTGACTTCAATTATAACTTCCTTGAATTCCTTTTAACCCCAAAGTATCCTTAATTTAAGGTTTTATCATTTTAATCCTTAGACTATTTTAAAATATCCTAAAATTAGCTTAAGGCCCAAATTATGTATGCCAAGGTTAAATATCCCAAAAACATCCTAATGGCCCTAAAAATTACTTTCAAGCTTCAAATAACTCAAATTAGGGTCAATGGGCTTCAAAAATGGTGGTTGGTGCACGACTGGGCGTGGGATAGGTGGTAGAGAACGCACATGGGTGTGTTTGGGCATGGGATTGACGGCAAACCACACCACATGCGTGCCTAGGCGTATGGAGGCATGTGGGTGAACGTGTTTGAGGAGCTGAGGCTCGTGCTGGTGACTGTTGGGGACGGGCGTTGACGTGCACGAGGTGGGCAACGGATGAGGTGTTATGCGTGCACGAGGGCGAGCGTGGCAGTTGTGCGCGACTGGACACCTTTTTCCCCTACTTCTTGACAACAACCTACCCACACCATTTTAGCTCTAATTTCATCAATTCTTAATCAAATTGCTATAAAACCTTAAATTCATGTCTTAACTAATTAACCTGAAGATTTGGAGCTTTAAAATCCCTTGGATCCTTTGAAATCAACCTCCTCAACACAAGTGCTCACAAACTCACAGATTTATGAACAATCTTTAGTTTTTCATTAAAAAAACACCTTCTTCTTGCACTCCAATTGCTCCAGAAATCCTCGAGCATCTTTCTAACATACCTGAGATTTGGTTGAAGAAAATGGAGAATGGCACGAGGGAAATGAAAATGCTAGCCTCCTCAAGGCCGGTTAAGGCCTCCCACCAACTACACCTCTCCAACAACCAATCTCTTGTTGTCATCTCTTTCTTCAATCATTCAACCCCACTATTATTAATCACCTATTTTTCTTTCATTTTTCTCCATTTTTAAATACTTAATTTTCTATATTTTAATTTTTCTTAAAATTGATTAAATTATCCATAAAATTTCTTTTTAAATTCCACACTTTCTTCTTATTTAATCATCCCACTCATCCAAATACTTAGCCAAATTACATCTTCAATTCACTTGAGAAAATAGTAATACCTAGGAAATTCTCATCTTGACATTTACACATTTTCCGAACTTAATTCCAACATTTAGACAATTTTGGGTTTCCTAAGTTAACACCCAATTTTCCCTTCCACTTGATTCAACACAATTAATCACACCACTTAAGATAGAATTTCTTTAATTCACTCCTAAAATTCATTGAAAATACTTAAGTTATTCAATCCCCAAATGAGATATTGAAGCTTAACTTTAAACTTAAAAAATAAGTAGTGAGGATTTAGGACTTATATCATAAGTCCTTCTTGGCCAACGTCTAGTCTCCTTTTCTTCAGGTCATTCCCAAAATTTTTTCAAGTGTTTGAAACACTTAACCACTATAGAGTATTATTTCAAAATTTACTTAGATTTTCTCAACCTTAACCCTTAGAAAGATTTTCTCCTTATTACCCTTCCCTGCTAAGCTTCATACCTATATAATAAAGATCAAACTTACTATGCATCTTAAAGCATACAAACAACAGGGTTAACTTCAATGTATAGATGCTTAGGAACTCAAGTTCTAGGGTTTATACAAACAACAAGGTTAACTTCAATGTATAGATGCTTAGGAACTCAAGTTCTAGGGTTTACATTTTAGTTGTTAACAGTTTATTCATTTACTTTCAAATTTGTAATAATTTAGGGCCTATTTGGATTGACTTGACAAAAAATATTTTTCAAAAAACTCATTTATATTAAAGTACTTTTGACAAAAATTGTTAAAATTACCCTTCAAAATCTATTTTGAGTGGTTGCTAAATAATTTTTTTTTTTTCAAAATGACTTATTTTTTTAAGTTAAACACTTGAAAATGCATTCTAAACATACCTTTAATTTCTAAATTTTAATAAGTTATGGCTTAGTCTCATATTTTATAATTTATTACGATTTAGTCACAATCACTTGGTATGAAAATTTTGAGCAAACAAGGTTGAAAAAAGGCTATAAAAGAGAGAAATTTATGTCGACAATTTGCAACTTTGCATCTTTAACCCCACACGGTTGCACGATTTTAACGTAAAAAATATAAATAATTGAGGAAGTGGACTTTTTTGTGTATTTGTTATTTTTCAAAAGAAAATAAAAATAAAAATTGGGGGTTTATACTTTACAAGTTGCAATGCATCCCAACCCAATAGCCCATTTCCAAGAAATACAATGTTAATGATTTCTATGGGATTATGATTTGGTTGACAAAACCCAAATCCAAATCCAAATCCAAATATCTTTTAAATTGATGAACATTAGGGTACCATTTGTTATTATTTTTTCGTAATATGTGAATAAATAATCATGATTAGGCTTAGTTAATCTGAATCATAGGACATTTAATATGTTTATTCTAGATTTGATCCACCTCATTTTAAAAATATATTATTATATTTAGTGCGATATTCATGGCAATTCAACTAACAAAGTTTCTTGATTTACATATTTATTTATTTAATGCTTTTAGCTTTTTTTTTTTTTTTAAGAAATAAGTGACAGTAAAGAAATTTGAACCCTGACATGAAGAAAGAAAATACTACTAAATACAAACTATACTTCATAATTAAAAGAAAGAAAAATTGATTTAAATGATAAAACTGTTAAATTTTTTTTTAAATATAATAAAATATAGTTTGTCCGTAATAGATAGTGACATTTTACAATATTTGTATATATTTTGGTTCATTTTTCTATTTTTAAAAACAATCCTAAAAGAAATTATTCAAATTATCTTAATATTGTAATCAATTAAAATTATGTTTAAAATTTAAATTTAATAAAGTTTAATATTTAGTATTGTAATCAATAGCAATGATATTTAAATTTAAAACTAATATAGTATTTTAGATTTTTTTTTGTTGACATTTGAGGAGTAAATGTAGTATTAGAGTACTTTCAGAAAAAAAAATGGCAAAAAATATCACATTTGAATATTTGCATTAATTTTGAATAAATAATGTAAATATTACCTTTCATATATATATATATAAGAGTAACACTTGGGAGTGACTTTTGAACCAAGGCCCATAACAAAAAGATGAGAAATTGAGAAAGTATTTGTCCACGTTGGAAGTTTTAACAACGCCAAAAGGGTATAAATAAAGGGGCATACTAAGGAGCTTCCAACTTGTGGATATGGTAAAAATAGAGACTTTCACCCCACACACATTGTCGTTGTTCATCCGGTCGGACAAGTAGGTTTGTGTAACCGTGCAAAAAAGATTCAAAGTTTTACCTTCTCATTGCCCTAGCCACGACACCTTTCTTCTTCTTCTTTTTCTTCTTCATGTACAATGGGTCTTTTATAGAAAAAACATAGAAAATACACACTTGAGTTGGGAAGTTGTGTTAACTTTGGGAGCAACGGGCAATTGGGAAGTTATGTTAACCTTGGGAGCAACCGACGGTTGTGATTTAGCATCGTGGTCGCTTTGGATTTTTACTTTTAAGACAGTGGTTCATCTACGACACAACTAAATTCGATATTTGACAATAAATTTACGAATGTTTAACAATTAATTAAGAATATTAAATTATCAATACTTGAAAAAAAAATCAAGGAGACTATTTAACAAAAATAAAGGGACTATTTTCATGAAGTTAGCAATTAAATGCATGATTTATAGATATGAGTACAACACACTATATAACTAAAATCAAAGTGATCATGGCCAAGGTAGCCAAACGGGCTTTTGGCCGTTGGAATAAATTCTTCATGACCCATTGGACCTTGGATGTGGTCGACTAAGTCCGAATACTAGTTAACTTTTGAATTTTGGGTTGACAAGAGAAATAGGAAATTTTAAAGTTTCATTTGGAAAAATAGTAAAAAGTTTTTCAAATCGTAAAAATAGCAAAACAATTTTTAAAATAAGAAAATACTAATTAGCAAATATCCAAACTACTCCTATATACTAAAATTGATCAAACCAAACATTACAAACTAAAACAAGTCTAGAAAAGTGCAAATACACTTATGTAAATACATTATACTGTTGCATTACATTAAATCGAATGTCATCAAACACCCCTTTCTCGATAGCAGCTAAAACTCCCATTAAACTCCAAAACAATCCTTAATTTAATTGAAGCCAACCATATCATATAAAACTAAAACTTCACAAAACAACCTTGATACTCACCTAAATAATGTTAGCCGATTACTTTTACGACCACACAATGATAATAGCGATGATATATGGTAAATAGCAGCTAAGATATATATATAAAAAAAAAAAAAGAAAGAAAGCGAATAAGAGAGGAAGATCTATGATACTTATCTATGCTACCCTCCGAACCAGTTTCAGTCGATGTGTGTGGCAGAACAGCTCGGGGTAGACTACAGTTGAGCATAATGACATAGACGGTAGCATTACTCTTCACGCGAAGAAGGAAAGCTTGTGAAGGAAGAGAAGGAAAGCGGCTTTATGCGGTGCCGTAGAAACTTGGGTTTCTTTATTTTTCTTTAATTTCATTTTTTAATGTTATTTTAACTCAACTCTATATATAAAAAAGTTAAATTCTAAATATCTAGATATATTTTTTTTTATCTCTTATAAAAGAATTATCTTCTTTAATAAATTTAAGTTTCGTTCTAAAAATTCGAAAATAAAAGCATTAAACTTACATTCAAAATCTCTAATTAAAAAAAATTGAAAACAAAAATATTTTAATCTAGTCAGTTGTAAACCAAATTTATTAGATCACAAATATTCATTAAATCCAAATTAAGAAAAAATTTTATTTTATCCAACAAATGACTTACAAAACAAGTTACAAAGACAAAATCCATAATTAAAATTTGAATTGACGGAAAATATATTGTATGTGTAAAAATAAGGAAGAGGTTAGTTTATTTTAAATCAATTCATGTGGTAGTTATCAAAATCTAATTTGAATCTTAAAAATAAATTCAAATTCTAAAAGAGGGGGAAAGTACAAAATGACACTCATTTTCAGTTTTGAAATTGCATCTGTTACATTATAATATGATTAATTTGGTTATTAATCAAGCTCTTCAATTACATTGTATTTATATTCTTATTATTAATCAAGCTCTCCATATTTATATCTTGGTTATTCAAAGTTCTATACTCATACTGTATTTAATATTCCGGACATATGAACCAACTAAGAGTAAGTCAGATATTGTCAAAATGTCAGCTAAAATAGTGACTAAATATAAAATATGTACAATTGAATCTAATACCATTTAACAAATATGGAAAAATATACCGTTAATTTATTAAGAATATGTATAAAATAATGAAAAACAATTCAAATATTTGAATAAATTTAAAATTTAATTAGATAAAATGAAATTTGATAATATATAAATATTTAAAATATAAATTTGGTAAAAAAATTTGGATATTTAGTTCTAGTGAGATTAATTCGAAAAGTAGTTAAACATAATTCAAATTAATAATAAAATTTACATTGGAACTTTAACTATGTGAGAAAAATCATGCGGTTATTTGGAGGAATGCGACGATTATTTTTAGTTTTTCAAATGAGTTGTGACGTTGTGCATGTTGAGTTGCATAAATCTTATTATTCACCGATTTTTCATTTTTCGAAATCAAACTCTAAAATTTGTCATTCGCTTCAATTCCTTTGATTTTTTTTATTTTTTTTTAGTCAATCGTTCATTTCTACTTCGAATTTCTCTGCAACCTATTCTCGACCATCGTTCTATTTAATTAGGTCTAATTTCAGCATAACACGTAAAAGGATTTAAATTATAAAAGCTAAGTTGAAATCGAGAATCCTACACAAATCCAAAATTATCTTCCATAATCCATCCACACTTCAAAAAGCATTAATTTCTACTTCATACCGACCATTCTTTAATTTCTTTTAACATGATTGTTTTCAAAGTTCTATGGGGTGCTAGTTGATGGGTTCACCACCATTCATTAATTAATTAACTTAATTCTACACCATCTCTATTACAAGAACATTACACGAAATTCACTTCTTGTAAAAATTTTAAATTTTTTTTAAAAAAATCCCATTTCATTAGTCAAATTCAAAAGTCAAAGCCCACTATCGCCAAATGATCATCCACTAGTCAACGCTGGTTAGGCCCCAAATTTTTTCAAATAAATTAACACTGCACTTTGCTGTAATTCATCTCTTCCTAAATCCCTTTCTCTGGTAAAATTTTTTCCCCTCTCTGTTTCATCAATGGGGTTTCTTTTCAAGCTTCCTTTTTTTCTTTGCTTGATTGTTCTTCTTCTCTTCAATGGAACATTTGGGACTCTTGAAGATAACAACAAAGCAGCATTACTTGCTTTCAAAAATGGGATTTTTTCTGACCCAAAAAACCATCTTGAAAATTGGAGATTAGATTCAAATCTTCACTTCTGTAACTGGACAGGAATTGAATGCAACAATGTCACTCGCAAAGTTGTTTCAATTGATCTTTCTGGAAACTCAATTAGAGGCATTATTTCTCCATTTCTTTCCAATATTTCTTCCTTAATGATTCTGGATTTAGCTAAGAATTACTTTGAAGGTCAAATCCCCAAGGAATTGGGTTCTTTAGTTAATCTTCAGCAACTGGGTTTAAAAGGGAATTTACTCACAGGAAAAATCCCAAAAGAGCTTCAAAATTTGAATAAATTGGAGTTTCTTCATTTGGGTAGCAACAAACTTGAAGGGCAGATTCCTGAGTTGCTATTCTGTAATGGGTCTAGTTCTTCATTGAGATATATAGACCTGTCAAACAATTCTTTTAGTGGGAAAATACCTTTGAAAAATGGTTGTGAGATGAAGAATTTAGTGAAATTTTTGCTATGGTCTAATAAGTTTGTGGGGGGAGTTCCTTCTGCTCTTTTGAACTCAACAAAACTTGAATGGTTGGATTTGGGGTCAAATAAGTTGAGTGGGGAATTGCCTGTTATGGAAATGCCATCTTTGGTTTACCTTTATTTGTTTGAGAATGAATTTGTTAGTCATGATGGGAATTCAAATCTTGAGCCTTTCTTTGCTTCTTTTTCCAATTCTTCAAAGCTTCAAGAGATTGATTTAGCTAGCAATCATCTTGGTGGAGAGATACCTTCTAGTATTGGTGATCTTCATGTCAATCTCTCAGAGCTTCACTTGAGTAATAATCTTATCTATGGTTCAATTCCTCCTTCCATTTCAAAGCTTATGAACTTAACTGTTTTGAACTTGTCTGGTAATTTTTTGAATGGAACCATTCCTTTTGAGTTTGGAAGATTGAGGAAACTTGTGAACATTCAACTGTCTAATAATATACTTTCTGGTGAAATCCCATCTTCTCTTGGTGAAATTCAGCCTTTGAGTTATATTGACTTTTCTAGGAACAAACTTTCTGGTTCTGTTCCTGAAACTTTGGCTAAACTTTCACAGTTGAGACAATTATGGCTTTATGGAAACCATCTCTCAGGAACAATCCCACCAAGTTTGGGAAAATGCAACAACTTGGATTTCTTAGACCTGTCTAGCAATCAAATTTCTGGTGTTATTCCTAGTGAAATTGCAGTTAGAACCATGAAATTTTATTTGAATCTGTCAAGAAACCATTTACATGGACCTTTGCCATTGGAGCTTAGCAAAATGGATATGGTTCTTGCAATTGACTTGTCCTCAAACAATCTCTCAGGCCCAATTCCATTTCAACTTGGGAACTGCATTGCATTAGAACACCTAAATTTATCTGATAACTCCTTTGATGGGCCTTTACCAATTTCCATTGGCCAGCTGCCTTATCTTCAAACACTTGATGTTTCTTTCAACCAATTGATTGGAAACATTCCAGAAACTCTTCAAACATCTTCAAATCTCAAGCAGCTCAACATTTCTTTTAACAAATTTTCCGGTCAAGTACCAGACAAGGGGGTATTTTCATGGTTGACAATGTATTCTTTCCTTGGAAATAATGGTCTTTGTGGCTCAATCACAGGCTTGCCAAAGTGCAGGGAAAGGCACAAGTTTTATAAGTTGATGCCAATTCTCTTGTGTTCATCTGCAGTTTTTGTACTATGCATTACTGGGATTGTCTTCACACTCAGGTCGAAAACGAGATTGAATATTCCGATTTTGAATCAAAGGGGTTTCGAAGAATATGGACAACAAACTATAGAGAGGAAGGAGATGAAATACCCAAGAATCTCATACAGACAACTGGTGGATGCTACTGATGGTTTCAGCTCTTCCAGCTTGATTGGTTCAGGAAGATTTGGAGAAGTCTACAAGGGAATTTTGCCAGATAAGACAAAGATTGCAGTTAAAGTCTTGAAACCAATTAGAACAGCAGGTGAAATTTCTGGAAGCTTCAAAAGAGAATGTCAAGTGCTGAAAAGAACAAGGCATAGAAATTTGATCAGGATCATAACCACTTGTAGCAGACCGGATTTCAATGCTCTTGTTTTTCCATTAATGTCAAATGGCAGCTTGGAAAGCTATCTTTATCCTAATGACCGAGGATCGAGCATTTGTAGACCGGATTTGGTTCAATTGGTGAGCATTTGCAGTGATGTGGCTCAAGGTGTGGCCTATCTACATCATCACTCACCAATTAGAGTGGTGCATTGTGATATTAAACCAAGCAACATTCTTCTTGATGATGACATGACTGCTTTAGTCACTGATTTCGGAATTTCGAGACTGATCATTGGGGGAGAAACTAACAATAATATTTCTTCTTATAGAAACGAGTCGACTTCCTTCAGTTCAACTCATGGTTTGTTATGTGGATCTGTTGGCTACATACCTCCAGGTGAATAAACAGTCTATTTGAACTGAACAAAGGGATATTAAGACATGAATAGAGTTAATCTTATTAACATTTTTCTTTTTTTGCCTTTGGAAATGCAGAATATGGATTAGGTGAACGTGCTTCAACCGAAGGAGATGTGTTCAGTTTTGGAGTTCTTCTGTTAGAAGTTGTGACAGGAAAGCATCCAACTGATCTTCTTTTCCAACAAGGTGCAGGCCTTCATGAATGGGTTAAAAGCCACTATCCTCACAAGCTTGAGGACATAGTCGATGAAGCAATGGAAAGACATAGCCTTCAGAGGCCAAACGTTACAAAACAATCTCCCAAACTGTGGCGTGAAGTTATATTCGAGTTGATCGAGCTTGGTATCATGTGCACGCAGTACACTCCATCGTTCAGGCCGAGCATGGTCGATGTAGCTCATGAAATGACACGTTTAAAGGAACATCTCTCAAACTCTTTACCGTTGTTTGTTCAAGAAGCCGGTCTTGCAAACGATGAAGGTTGCTGATTGCTCTGCAAAGATTTAGAGCAATTTGGGGTTGTTCATTTGTTCAATGTGATTGTTTTAGGCCTCCTAACAAGTATACCTTTGCTGACTTCATTTGCAATAGCAAATTCAGGGCTAAGGAGGGGGATGGAACTGGAGTTTAATCACCTCAGTGAAATCAGTATGTAAATATGTAACACATGATATAAGATAATAAACATAAACCAAATAACTACAAGGTAGCTGATTGTAAGTGAATTTTCTTTAGAAAACATTGAATAGCATGTGTAGAAAGAAAATGGAGGAGTAGATAGTAATGAAACACTCTCTCAACTTGTTAGATATGTGATAGACTCTCGATTGTTAACGCGTATCGTAGTAAGAGCTGTACAAGAAATGTTATATGACACAATCGGAAGATTTCAGTGTGTCCAAAGGGAATAAAGTTCAAAAACATCACTCTTTTAGCATTTCCAAAAAAATGAGAACATGAATGTTGTGTTTATGTAAAGTGGATATACAAAAACCTCCTAATGTTTCAACACAAGCACATATCCATACAAGAACTCCTGAAAAATTTCTCAATGGGTTGTCATGCCTAGGTTTCTGCTACACTTATGTACAACATATCAAATTGGCTAAAAGTTCAATATGATTGTTGTTTGACGTATAACGTAGTCGATACTATTCGACCATATTTAGTATATTTGTTGGAATGCTTTAAATCTGTTATCTAGCTCTCTAAATGACCAAACATAGGGTCAATACCCCCAAAACCTAAATTTTATGTGCATTATATGTTATTTAGGGTTTGGACCTAAGGTTTAAAGGGTTACACTAATATAAATCCTCTAACCTTGCTGGTGCCTCTAAAATCTGTACTGTGTGATATTCCTCTCTGTTAATAAAACTAATCTCTCTCTGCTCATGAATGTAGTTAATACACTATTAATGAACCACGTAAATATTTGTGTTGATCTTTATTATTTATACTTTCTTGCCTTCTTTATTTCTTGATTTCGTAACAATATGCATTCAAAGTATGGTAAGTTAGTATATGGATAGCATATGTTAAGCCTTATGCCTACACATAAAAATGTTAAATGTAATTTGGTTACATGTTGTGACTATGATTTTGTAGGTAATGCCTATAAGAAAAGGTCTTTATGGCTTAACAACAACTAAGGTTTTGTGGATTATACGTAGGTTTTCTAATAGTTTCACACCTGAATAATGATTTTGTTTTTAGTTATCTGTTTTAAAAATATGTAAGCTTAAAAATAGATATTAGAACCTAACTAGTATCATCACCAAACAAGTATAAGATCAAATAAGAGATGACAGGACTCCCATATCCAATTGAAAAGCGACTTTATTTGATTAGAAAATGGCTTTTGGTGTTCTTTCAATAAGAGAAATCAGCTTATATGAACATATCTTCAACCAATCTGATCTTCCATATACAAGATCCAAAAATATCTATTAAAGAAATAGAGTTGTGTTTGGCAAAAGAAGCACATGAGGTTATTGCCAACATAATTTAATGTTTAAACTGCACTTATATCTCTCTTTTAACCTACCATTCAGATGGAATTAGCAAAAATCTAGACTTCTAGATTATGTACTAAGTGGAGAATGACAAAAATTCATTGTATCATCTTCTAATACAATGATTATCTCCACTTTTAAAACTTTACACACTTAAATTAATCACTTCCACTATATGAGAAACTCGCTATACCATGTTGTTTGCCTCAGTTAGGTTCAAATCCTGTAGTGATATTTTTGTTGGATTCGTCGTAAGTGAAAACAATCTCAAACATCGATTATAGATAAGATCATTAGTCAATTCTTCCTTTTCTTGAGTTCCATTACTTAAGGCCGGTCTAAAATGACGTTCTAATGTCTTAGAAATACTTTTTTAATTATTTAGAAAGTCATTCAAAATAAGTATTATATTGAATCATTTGAAACCGTTAGTTGGTAACAAAAAAAAAAGGCTATGAAAATTGATATTGAATCAGAGCCTCCCTTTTTCTAGTTCTTATGTTAAGTTTTGAAATTGCAGATAAAGAACAAAGTATGATTATCAAGTTAAGTGTGAATGAGAAGACTTGGAAAGGATGTCAACTTCTGAAACATATCTGAACTCAACAAACTTTATTCGACAACTTTTTTCCGCTTCGAGCACGAGTAGCATCGTCATTGGTTAATTTCTCGTTTCGTAATAGAGTTAGAGTCGTCGTATCGTTGCAATCTTATCCAGCTAACAAACTCGTGTTTGGTAAGATTCCACTTGAATAGAAATCCATCTTTTAAGAAGTATTCAAGGGAAATATTCAAACAACAATCCCTCTGTCATTGAAATTAAGTCTATTACTTGGAAGAACCAACTTTTTCAACAAAAGGACATAAGATATATCTCCCACAACAGTATCCTACAGAAGCCTTTTCATTTGGCTGACTTTTTGATGTCTTTATTTTGACTTTTTAAGATATAGTTCATTGGCCTAATTGGTATTATCTCTATATAGAATGTCTTGAATCTGTTTTTTGGTAATGAATTATGTAAATCTCTTTGTCGATTTCTTTATTGTTTACATTTCTTGCTTTCTTTGATTGTCGATTTCGTAACAATCTCCGTATTTCAATTAGATGGTAACTCAGTTATTGGTTAATCCTCAAGTTTAGGGGAAATTTCAAAAGTTTTGACCATCCAACATTAATTTGCAAGTGAGATCACTTCATGAAACAAAAGATCAACAAACAATGACATAACTTGTATTATAGCCGAAAGTTTATGATATTTCTTGGACATGATCATGTAGATAGATTGAACTTTTATCTTGATGGATTAACTATTATTCCAATTGAATAACTTGAAAAGGGGTGTCTTTTGTTTTGATCATAAGATCTCTTCATGGAGATAATGCTAGAAGTTTCTTATATAAGGAACATTTAAACAAAAGACAATTGGTTGAGAAATAAAAGAGGATGACTAGTGGACAAATAGATATATCCCAATGGAGCCTTTAAAAGTAGGTGCAAATGATATCAAGACACAATGCTCATCCCACTAATTACCATATGAAAAGCTCACCATTATTGATTTGTGTAGGAAAAAAGAAGAGGTAGGTAGAACTGTCATGTTTCTCCATGATAGCAACCTAATGAAATGACAAACTTTAATGTCTTCATCATTTTGATGTAATATGTGACTGATAGCTTGATTTATCATAACTTAGCTTAAACTTCTAAAGTAGATAATTTTCTCTGTCTTTTAAATTGTTGTATTATTTCATTGACATGGGCCTCGATATATTGGGTTTTGTTATATTCAAACAAATATTGGGTTAGTTTATTATAACTTCGTATAAATGTTATGAAATACTTTGCTGTTAATTAAAGAAACGCATCATCATGAAACATGATAGTACGACATTGTTCAAACATGATAGTACGACATTGTCCACTTTAGACTTATGCTTACATGACTATTTCTTTATTCTATAATTACAAAATATGCAAACCAATATATGAAAATGAGAGGAAATAAGCTTAATTTTAGAAAACCAAAAACTAAAAATCAAATAGTTATCAAGCGAGAACTTAGTAATTTAGGTATATGACCAACCTGAACATAACTCAACTTATTGAAGCATATAGATATGATTAAGAAATTAGAAGTTTGAGTCCTCTTTCTAGGTAATTAAGTAATTTAGGTGTAAATAATAATATAAGAACTAATATTAAATCATAAGTCTAAGATGGATAAAAGGAGGCCCAAAAAGACAAGGGTTAAAGGTTAAAACGTGAACATGGATCAGAGGTGAATGGAATTTATATCCATCTCAAAAGTCTGAGGTTGTTCAACTAACCAAAGACAGTTATCCAATTATGCTATGTAAGCCTATCAAAACCCAAATTTTACATTCCAAATTTGGTTGGGTAAAATCCACTATTCTTCATCTATAGACGAGTGGTTTTGCATTTGTATTCTCTTTGTATTTTGGTTAAATTACTCCATTCAAATTCTAAACTTCTAAATTCATGTTTATCTTCCAACGAAACGAAACAAATAGAGATAAAATTAGACTGATTCTCTAAATACTTGGATATTCTTCAATATTCCAACTAATTCACGAAACGTGAGGTTCAAATAAATAATCATAATCTTTTCGAAGAAATCGACATCAAATGAGTTAAGAAGGGGTTCTTTTCTAACATTAGTCTCTAGACTTTTGAGAGTGTTTAATAAATTCATATACTTTAAATTTCGAGCCAGGCCAATAAATTCAATAACTTTAAGAATGTTTAACAAATCTTTTTTAAACTTTCAATTTTGTTCGAAACATAATTAAAAGTTTAAAAATCTATTAAACACTTTTAAAAATTAAGGGACCTATTTAAAGTTCAAAATTTTACTAAACACTTTTAAGAATTCAAGAACTAAATAGATACAAACCCGAACTTTCAAAGACTTAAACTTCTACCTCAACATAATATTCTTTTAGCTAAATTAAACTTAACTTTGAAACAACATATTAATATTTCATATATTTGGACTTTTTTTTGGTTAAAATATCATTTTGGTCTCTATATTTTAAAGTTTGTTTAATTCTAGTCTTTGTCTTTTCCATTTTCCTATTTTAGTTTTGTATCTTCAATAAATCTTAGGGGGAGTTTGGTGCGTGATAAAAATAGATAGTTGAATTGAGTTAAGTTGGTAATTATTATCTGGAGAGTTAAATTATCTAGGGAGTTAAATTATCTTGAGAGTTAAATTGTTTGTGTTTGTTATGCAGAGTTGAGTTGAGTTTGGAAGTCTGTGTTTGAGTGCAGAGTTGCATTGAGTTGAGTTGGGCTATGTGATGTAATTTTTTTTGTAAATGAGATTGGTTCTATTTTTTTCTGTTTGTCTTTATTTTTTTTTAGTTTTATGTTTTTCTATTGTTGATTAATTTTTAACTATACACCTATTTTCTCAAATCTTTTATGACAAAAATTAGACAATCTCAATTTTTTTATCTCAATTTGTTGAACATAATAGATTATTTTCCATGTATTCTTTTCCAAAAATGTAATAATTCTAATTCTCTTCAATCTTTAGAACATACCACCAAAATACATTTCATATTGTTGCTCAATTACTAATGAATTGGTATATTGTATGTCTATATATATTGAATCTTGCTAGCTTAACATTATTATTTCACATATCGTACACATGAACGATGAATAACTGGATAACTTAACAGTTTATGTTTATGTAATATGGATCGTATATCAAGAATTGAAATTATACATAGAATAATTACCTTCCATTTGATAATGATGGTGAGAATGTGATAGTGTAGTACAATAACATTGTTCTGAAGATCAGAAAAATAATATCAACCGACCGAACATGTAGCTGTTTCAAAAAAAAATCACAAAATATATGTTTTTTGAGTTGAAATATTAGGTGGTCAGTCTAGTAGGTCTGAGCAAGTAGGTGTGTACAGTACCGTAGCCATTTCTCTTTTGGTACAGCTAGGAAGAGGTTTGTTTTCTGTATGTCTGTGCCAATTATATCAATTAGGTCACATCTATCATCCTCAGTAAATCCTTCAATACCAAATATAGCCTGAACTACCTCCTTCTGACGTCCAAATTTCATCTCATATTTCTCGGCTTGTCAGGAATGAGTCTACCCATATGCGATGACTGCATATCAGCGATTGATCGCATGATATCGATCATTTCATTCTAGAATGTGAGTTGTTTCCTCTTACTCCCTCTAGAAGGCTCTGTTGATACATTGCTCTGTCGGTGAAAATATTTGGTACAACTGCTCTCCCCGTGGACATATCTCCTTTATCTTCTCCCACTCAGGTAGTTGGGTTTGTTCATTATCAAGAGTAGGGTATTCTTGTAACCCTAGTCGAATCTCGTCTTCTATTTTCTGGAACAAATTTAACACCATTGTCACTGGTGGCTCGCAATATTGCCTGGTTGCCCTATCCTTCCCAAACACACTTGATAGTTCATCGTAATAGAAGAATGACTTATTCCACAATCCCTTCGCATTAGGATGACTCTGCATTCGTATATGGAAGCAATATTAGAAATTATACAAAAATAGGTTCGGTGTACAGTGTTTAATATTTTAAAAAGCTTACTCGAACCTAAACGTCGAAGATCTCCCTATCCACCTGAATGCACTTAAACTCTTCGTTCCATCTGAACCCTGATTGATTTAACATCTCCGTTACTATCGAATATTGTTTCTTCAGACTTCTAATCTTGCATTTGATGGTATTCTAGTTTAGGCCACATTCGGGAAACTTCTCCTCCATTATTCGCTCCAAGTGTTGTAGATATCCTGGATGGAAGGTTCCATTGTTAGACTTCCAACCGGACTCCACCAAAGAGGTTAGGGCATTCACCAACCCAGCGTCCTCAAATTTTGTCTACGTGTATTTCGATATTTTTCCATCGCCTGCCATTCTAATTCATCCATGCATACATCGTAAAGACATTATTGAAAATTAAACAGCTTCATACGACATGTTATAAAATTTAAAAAAAAAAAAAAAAAAAAAAAAACTAAAACTATGGATTGAAATAGTCGAATTAAAAATGTTCACGACATAAATGAAGCACAGAAATATTGTTCAACAAATAGATAAGATGTTCAAATATGTCTTTCTTTAGAAAACTTAATTATGATCTTTGCCATTGAGAAAACATTTCAGCAGCCTAATCATCTCTAAATTTGGTTCATTTGTCCGATGTCTCAATAAATTTAATATCCTCTCCCTCCGTAACAACAGAAGCAAAATTCTCGTCTAGTGAATCATCAAATGAATTACTGATCCCCATCTCCCTTGTGATTAAGTTGTGAATCAGGCAACAAGAGGTTATCATTCAACATTGGATCTATACTGGGTAGAAGGATTTGCCCCTAAGAATTGCCCATCGGCCCTTCAAAATTCTAAATGCTCGCTCGATAACATTTCTTGCCGATGAATGCTTCATGTTGAAAAATCTCTTGGTGTTGTCGGTGTGTTACTCGCGCCACACCAGTCTGAGAAATGGTAGCGTTGCCCTTTATATGTAGCCAAAAATCCTTCAGCATTAGGATAGCCAGCATCGCTTAGGTAATAGTACCTTGTACCATTTTGGAGATTGTAATACATGTCTATTAATGGAGTAACTGAAGGTTTCTTATATATGTGAGTGATTTTTATACCATTTGGAACCTTTAAATCGTGCAGTCACACAACTGCATCCCTTAGGACCTTAGAGTTGACGGTCAAGCCCTTCTAACCTGGCATAACGAAGATGAATTCTCAGTTTTGGTCACATATCGCAAGAACATTTGTGGCGATTTCCCTCTTTCTCATCTATATCATGGTCAATTTATGACACTGACATTCACTTTCATGTACGTATTGTCCAATGTACCACGTAATTCTGTTGAAATTGTTTAATCATGATAATTCGAGAATATGTTAGCACAATTATTTCGAATTCATTAATAGAACGGTACAGGAACTTTTTTCTACCTTAAACCATTTCCATCGTCCATCAGTACATGCACTTGTAACTGGTGTAGGGATTTCCAACAACACTATGAGTAGTTGTATTACTACTCTAAGAATTGCATTGAAATATCTCGAAACCATCTCGTCAGATCTTGAAAAATTTGTGCATACTACTCCATTCTTCATATCATGAGTAAGAATGTATAGGAACATTACCACCATCTCTTTAATACCAACACATTTACCTGGCTCCAAACATCCCGTTGTTCTAATCATGTTGCATAAAATCATAAACGTCCTTTATCTATCCGATCATGACACGTCAAGTCACTCTTGTAAATGAGGCAGAAGAACACCAATTGCCAAATGTAGTGTCGTTCGCTCCTATGCCCTGGTTACTAACTTATCTAATGTGTGTTGTACTGTAAGACTTATACGTGTGCTCTGCCTTCATCGAATGTTTCATATGCACTACAAGAAATTTGGGCCTTGATGTCGATTGAAAAATCTAAATACAGATGTATTAAAAGAAATGGATCTTTAATGTCCGTTTTAAACCAACATTAAAGATGAGGTTACAATGTTGGTTTAAAACCGATATTAAAGATCTACTCTAAATTTTTTTAAATAAAATATAAATATGTGATATTAAAATCAAACAAACCTTAACCCCTTTATCTCTTTCTCTTTTCTCTTCCTCTCCTCCTCCTTCATCGTCTCTCCCCCTTCTCTGACAAACATGTTTGTGAAGGCTCTTGTTTCTGACAATGCTACCACCATTGATTTGGGTGACCCTATTTCAATAGATACTCTGTTTTTAAAGAAATTTCCTATATTTCTACTAAACATAGCTTGATTTAACTCAATTTTTTTTGTGTTAATCAGATCATTGAATATGCAATCGAAGAAGGGATGCTTCAGCAATGTGAAGTAATGATCAACGCAACGGTGACTTATCTCGAAAAATACTTCATTGTTCAAGATTGATCTGTCAGCATTCTCCTTGATTGTCAAGAGGAATTTTACAACACAACAAAGGTCAAGACACAAACCTCTGTTATGGTAAAGAAGGAAAACAAGGTCGAGGACGAATCTGAGGTTTTAGAATGGACAAGTCTGAGGTCAAGGATGAACTCGTGATTTCTGTAGTAGAACTAGCCCTTGCCCTAACACCCTCTTTATGATTTATTTCCCAATCGACCACTTTTTATTCTTTTCGCCGTTGATTCTCTCTAGATACTTCCGAATTGACACAATTTTATACTCACTAACATTTTCTCTTCGTCTGTGTAACAGAACTTCTCCAACTCACTTGCAAGAATTGTCAATATTGATCTTAGTATCCATTTAATTCTCTGATGCCTTATCTGACTAGTTATATTCTTAATTTCTCTATCTCTGTATCTTTAAGAAGAATAAAGTATAATTTTTTGAATTGTTTCGATTAGAATGAGAAAAAAAAGAGGGCTTTGTGATATTTGATACTAGAATTGTCAATATTTTGTTCTTTGCAATTATTTGTAAGCTAAATGCCAATTTCAAGGCTAACTTTTGGGATTGAAAGGGTTGGTATTCTGAATTTCACCATTTATGATGTGAGACTTAACCTCATATCTATCTATCTATCACATATCTATCTAGTTTATAATTTCTATCTCTATATCTGTTATAAGAATATTGTTGCTGTTTAGATTGATGGAAATGTAGTTTTGAATTTCTTTTTATATTGCTATATTTATGGAAACATAGTTTTGAATTTCTTTTGATTGTTGTTGTGACTAGATACTTGTAAAGTTTTGACCTTTGTAGTTGATGATTGGTCATGTTTGGTTGACAAAATGGACTTGTTCTTTGGTCAGAAGTGGGAGAGATAATTGAGGAACTCTAGAAATTGAGTTGATGATCCAATTTTATTCTATGATTCAACAATATCGTTTCGTTCTTTGATTGCCTTCAATTGTGACATTTCATCTCTATTTTAGTATTCTCTTATCGTTTTCCAAATCTGAATTTTGGTGGCTTTTTCTCCCTAATTGGATCATTGTTTGAATTATCGTTATTGGTGATGAAGAGTTTTATGGCCAACTTGGATTTCAACGCAAAGAAATACAAGTTTTATGGCCAGGTCTGATAACATTTTTTAGATTGTCTTTGTGATTTCAATGCAATAAAACTTTCTTGAAATCTATACAATCAAAACAAAGTTACCAAAGCTCATAAGGGTTATATAACAAAGCTCATAATTATTAAAACTAATACTGTCTTTGTGACAACATTTTTTGCTCGGATTGAAAAGTTGTTTGTGATTTCTATTGAGCTCATATTTGTTCTATTATCTAAACTTTGTTTTGATTGTATAGATTTCAAGAAAGTTGACTTTTGTTCGAGGAAAAGAAATTTGGATTGAGAATTGTAGTGTTGCTTATCGAGGTGGGTAGTTTTCCCTTCTATTCCAAAATACAATTTTGTTGTTTGAGGAGATAAATTTGTTTAGTTTCTTGTGTTTGTAAGTTTGTAAGTTTTGTTGTTTATGGTTATGCGTTTTGCATAATTTATTATGTTTCTAATTAGTGTTTTTCTTCACATTGATAATAAGTAGTTGCTCGAATTGATAAGTTATTCATACATGCTTTTAGGGTGTTACTTGCCATAGAATATAACAACCATTTAGGTACCTTTATGGAAGCATAAGCTTGTAAGTTGTAATCAAGAAGAGATGGTATCAACTAAGGCAACCTTTAAGTTTTAGCCTACGTTTTTTTGCTTCCTTTTGATTTTTGAGTGACATGTTGTTTGAAATTTAGTTGTAAAATATGTAGGTGTACTGTTTAGGATATAAAGCCTTCCATGGAGCTTCACGTTTCTAAAAATATATGTTTTTGGCTATTGGGTGGGATATGATTGATGTAATAATGACTGAGCTCTTTAATTGGACTCATGCATAAATATTTCAATCTTCATTGTCATTGCTAGTTTATTCATTTGTTCTTTTACTTTTATATCGATATGGATTTAGACTCCTTAGGTGGTATCATGGCTTTTGCTTCTTGTTTCTCTTTTCTTCTCCTTTCAGATTGCAACTATGTCGGAGGGAATTCTCGTTCAAGAAAGTTAGGGAGATTGCAACTATATGGCTTCTTCTTTTGCTTTGGTTTTTGTTTTGTTTTTGTTAGTGGTGGATTTGTTAGCTTTTGTTTCTTATAGTGTGTGTTTATCTAATGTGTTGTAGAGACGAATAAGAAGAGATCATTTCTTGGTGGCCTTGTTGGTGGAGTAATGGTTTTTGTGATTGTTGGTTTGGTTTTGATTAGAGGAGGGGGGTAGGGACTTAATTGGTTTTCATGTGAATTTTACTTGGTGTGCCTACCTATTTCTTTAAATATTTAAGATAAATTCAAATGCAACTAGTTTGAATGCAACTACCTACTTTTTTTAGCATGTTCGTGTAGTTTATCATGAAAAAAATGAACAAAAAACCATATCTGATAAACAAGATGACTGTATGCTCATAAATTTGGTATGTACCATTTATGCTATTATTAATGAGGTTCATAATATGCTAATCACTTTGTGTTACAGGTGTTGTGAACCTGCTTCAGATTGCATTTTCTTAAATTTCTCCATTATACTAAGCGAAGAATCAATCAAAGAACCTGATATCATAAATATGGGGTCATTAGCGGGCAGGATATGTTCGAGACATATGGTGGAAATAGTGATGAAGATGATGAAGAGTTTGTTGATTTGGATGATCAACTCTATTTTTGTAAGTTTGTATAAATATAGTTTCTATACTTCATGGTAATTTCTTTTAGTATGATTCATTTATTTTTTAAATTATTCTTGATTTTATATACTTAAGCAAGCATGTCTTCCTTGCAGTTTGTGGGATAGTAATGACACTCCAAAGTAGACAACCAGCTTTCTCAATCTTTAATTATTTTTTTGTATTTTTTGAAAGTTAAGTTGTATATACAAAAGCAATTAAGATTTTATTTTAGGATTTTTTTTCTATGTAAGCAGCCAACTACTGCTTTGTAAGTATAAATTTTGTTATTCTCTTTAGAAGTTGACTATTATTCGTACATTGTGAGCAAGACTTAGATTTAAATTTTTCTGTTTGTTGAGATCTTAATATATAAAAAAAATTCTTGTTTGTAGATAAATTATTATAATGTCGTTTTTAACTTTTTGACCGACATTAAAAATGGATTGGACAATGGCATTTTAAAAAAATGGACATTAATTGAAAAAAAAGGGAAAATAATTTTGGGTTTTAATGTCAGTTTAAAACTGACAATAAAAGGCTTTAATGTTGGTTGATAATTGACATTGAAGATCGTATTATAAAAGGTCTTTAATGTCAGTTTTAAACCAACATTGAAGATGTTGTACAATGCCCGTTTAAAATCGACATTAAAGACCTTTTATAACATAGTCTTCAACATCGATTGTCAACCGACATTAAAGCCTTTTAATGTCAGTTTTTTAAACCGACATTAAAGCTTAGAATTCTTGTAGTGACAACTTGTATAATGCCCCCATTGTACCCATTGACTTGTCCATGACATTCGTGCCAAGATAGGGTGATCCCTAGGATACGACCAATGAAAACGACATGAAATTTGTGTTTTTTCATTTACCTATATTTTTAAAATAGGGATAGTCAATACCAATAATGAACGTTGAAATGAATGATTTTTTTGGGAGTTAGGATGTAGAGGTTATGATATAAGGGTCCCCTTATACAACCCTTTACTACCTAAAAAAAAAAAAAAAACTTAAGTGTGCAACTAGATATTGTAGTTGACTCATTATAAATGTCTCTAAGTAATAGTGACAGAAGTCGACATAAATATTATAATACTTAACATATTTGGATTTGCATAAAATTTGATAAAAAATTATAGTCTACAATTTTTGGGGTTGTCTAAAATTTATTATAGTAGCCTACAATGTAAGCATAATTTAGAGTTGGTTTGTAACGATGGTTTTGGGACTTACTTAACCTAACCCACAACAACTCTGTGTAACTAATATAATAAATATCAACTTAAAATTTAATATGTGTACATTAAAACAAAACACTACTTTCATATTATACAAAATTTGGACAATTGGGTTTTAGTCAATATTTGATGGTTCAAATTTTCGAAGAAGTTCTATAGTGGACAAAAAATGTATATGAAAATACCAAAGTACCTAAATTTATTTCTAGGAGGGCCATTGTCATCTCACACCCAAAACTTTAGAAATTTGGTTGAATACTTTCATATGCCTAGTTAATTTTCAAATTTTATTTTAAGATTTTTTTCATTTTATTGCTATGTCTTCCTTATTTTCAAAGTTTCAATATATGTTGTTTGAATTATTTCATGCGTGTAGTTTTAAAATGTTAGTTAAAACTTAAAAAGGATATAAATAAAAACATCACTAGAAATCTATTAAGTTTGAATATGGTATCAGTAAAAACATCAAACTAAAAATCAATTTATCCTAAATAACTTGGGAAAAATTAGTTATATTATTCTTCTTATGTTAGCATATTTTTAAATTAAATATAGTGGGTTTTAGCAACTTCTTCTGTTATTATTATTCTTCTATTTCCATGTTTTACTTGGAAAATTTTTCAGTTTGTACATTTTTATATTTGTATTGTATAATTCTAAACTGTAAAATAATGATGGTGTCAATTGAAACTTTGAACTTCTTATAAGTGTATTAATTAATACTCCTTAGATTTATTTTAAAAATATCATGCAAAACATATAATTATTTTTAGATTAATAAAAGAAACAATTAAAATTGATATAGGATTAATATTTGAAAACACCAATAGAATTAATTAACAAAGTTATAAGTTCAAATTCATTCGTTTGTGAAGATGTAGGGATTTAATTAACAAAATTATAAGTTTGATACTATGTTGATCCAAACCGAACGTATAATGGAGGATGTAAATTAATATACTTTGGAGAAAATTTATGATTTAAATTAATTCATTTGATCAATGGAGATTTAAATTGATACAACTCATAATTTAACAATACAAAATAATATTTTTCCTAATAACTTTTTGTTATAATAGTCTTCTTGAAGAAACAGAAAATAAAAAATAAAAAAAAATAAAAAAAGAAATCCAATATTCTCACAAGGGAGAATATGTGGGAAAATGTCCAAAATACATAACCATAATATATTTCAACTAAACAATCCCGACAAGTACAAGAAAGAATAGACAACAACGAAGATCATTCCGAAATTAAAACATACGAACCTCAAACTAGTTATGGAAGGTATGTTCAATTAGTTTGGGCCCAACACAGAAGAAAAAGAAGTGTAATTAGACCATAGTGTATATTAATACAATTGAAGTAGTAATAAAATATACAAGATCATATCTTTGTTGATGTTCGAAGTGAGTGAGGGTTGGGACGGTCCACAACTAGAGGGCAGAATAATTGGTTCAGGGCCTAACAAAAACAAGAAAATGTTAGCGACAGATCTTGCTTCGATTATAAGACAAGAATGAAGCATAGCTTATATGGACGGAATAAGTTGAAGTTAGAGGTTGAAGAAGGAAACAAAATATATTGCAACAGCCAGATAACACATACTAGAATGTAAAATGGATTTAAGAGAAAGTTGAAATAAAAAGGAAGGATCAAGGACTTACCAACACACTTTACCAAAAGAGTATGTGGAGAAGTCTAAACAAATATGAGGAAACATTGGGATATAAGTAGAGAATACAGTAAGGATGGTTGGTGAGGAAGATTAGGTAAACTTAAGTGCACCTAACCTCAATAAATTCAAATAGTAATTACAGTAAACCCATATTAAAGACAGTTAAGTAAAAAATAAATAAATTAAGTAATGGTCAAATCAATATTAGTTTGGTGGTTGAGCAAAAAAATGAATATAGATACAACATAATATTTCACACATTAAATGACATAATAATACAGATTAGAAGGCCTCGAGATTTCAAGAAACTATTTAATTGGAACAAATCCAACTCCAAGCAAAGAAAATAAACAATTTCAACACTTCTAAAATTGAAGTTAAATTTAAATGTACAAAAATTAATCATTTGAATACTGAAAACAAATTTAATGGAACGAAGAAAAAAATCCATTCACCAGAGTTAGAATATAAAACAGGTTGAAAGAAAATAAAACTAAAATAGAAATTATACTCAAAATATAAGGAAAAACATATTCGAAGGAAATAAAAATAAAAAAATCATTCAAAAGATAAGGAAAAACAGAGATTCGTGCCCTTTTTTAATCTAAAAATTGTAAAGAAATAAAATTATAACAGAAATCATACTCAAATATGAGATTGGAGAAATAAAATTAAAACAGAAAGCATACTCAAATCGTAAAGAACAAAACATCATCAGGGGAAAAAATAGAAATCAGACTTGTTCTTGAGGTAGATTAATCCCCCAGCTCCAATAACACGGTCAGTATCCTCTACCAGGAATTAACTCGCTGTCCAATTTCGATGGAAAAGTATAAGAAAAAGACAAAGGAAGGACACATGCTTTAATATTGAAGTGGCAAGAGGAAATCTAGATTAAAAAAAAAAAGTCAGGAAACAGAACAAATATCAGTAGGAGAAAGAAGAACAGAAACGGATTTAATACATTATAAATGGATAAAAAAAAATATAACTCATTCAAGCCAGTCGAAACAACAGTGGACAGTAATTATAAGAGGGAAAAAATTATAGAGATTTGCTGTGGATAGTTCGGAATGAGAATCGAAAAATAGAACCTTCGACAGTTCGGAATCGAAAAATCAAACATGGAAGGAAGAATATCAAACATGCATGAGGAAATCAAGAGAACAACATAAAAATCTTCAGCGTCGAACAAAATAATCGAAAAAAATTAGATCTCAACCAAAAAAAAAAAAAACTAGATATACTATAAAGTCGTCCATGTATACTAAAAAATAGTTAGATCTACCAAGAAAATGGTTAGATCTACCAAAATATCGTTAGATCTACAAGAAAATCGTTTTTATCTACCAGATCTAAGAAGAAACCAAAGAGTTCTGAGAGGAATAGACATACAAAGAAACAAAAAAAATAGACATACAGAGAAACCAAAGCAGAGAAACGAAGAGGTGAAAAGAAATACAACTCATTCCAGCTGGAGGGAGAAAGAAAAGACCAGACGAAGAAGACAGACCAAACGACGAAAGAAGCGAAAAGATGAGAAGAAAGAGATGATTAATTAAACGTGTGACGAGAAGAGAGAGAGGGGTAGAGTAATTAAAAACCTACAAATGGGGCGTGAAACGAGGGGAGAAATTGAGGGGTAAAACGGTGGATTTAAAACCCACTGTTTTAATTTCAACGTGCATCAAACACCAAGCCCACCCAACCCAACTCCAACCCACCCATCAAATATCCCCTTAGTCATTCAAAATTAATTTTTACCAAAATTAGTTAAATAATAATAATAATTTTCATGCAATAAAATACAACATGTGAATATGTTTACAAAATTTATAGTAAAAATGCTAATAGATAACCAAATGCTTTCTTTAAAAATCAACAATAAACTAATGTTAGGAATTAAATTTAAGATTTATTGAAATTATATGCTTTTGAATCGAATAAATTTAAAATATAAGGTTCAAGATGATATGAAAATGATATTTTAACACTTTTCTTATCCGATAATGATAGGAGTAAAGGATCTAATCCACATGAAATGGTGACTAACCCTATATTCACTTTCCTTTTTTTTAGTTGACATAGAAAATTGTGAAACTTGTCTTTTGTTTACACACTGTAACAAAAATTGAATTCCGTCGTTGATTTTTAACTTCCAAATCTCAATGATGACAATTTTCAATACAAATCATATACTAACATTTTATTCATTTTCAATATAATTACTCGAGATTTCAATAATTATTGAAAGATATTATTAATAGTCTTATAAAAATGATTATAATCATTATTATTCTGATTATAATTCTTAGGTGGTGTTGAATTGAATTTAAGGGCCTTTTAGATTCAATTCAATTATCAGATTTATAAATTTTTTCCATTCAAATAACCCTTATTAAAAAATAGATCCAACCCAACCCAAGTATAAAATATTTGAGTTGGATTGGTTCGGATTACTTAAATCATTTATTAAAATTTTTATTTTTAAAAAAAAGTAAAATATCAATATGTAAAAAATTGATTTAATTGTTTTCCATATATTGAATTAAAATTAAAAACTCAATTTCAATTTATATAATGAAAAATTTCTCTTCAAGGTGCTAAAAAACTATTTAGGAGTTGTGGAAGAATAAACTATCCAAAACATAAAGAAATTAAATAAAATTAAAATAAATATATGTATATATAATTGTATCATAAATCCAAAAAAATATACCTTCTTAAGTTAGTGATAAGTTCGGATGTATTGGTTTAGGTTATTTAGGTGAACCCATAAATCAATACAACTCATAAAATTTTCATTTATTTGAATCTAATCCAATCCAAACAGCACGAATTGGGTTGGGTTGGATTGGGTTGATTGCTTTTTTTAAGTCATTAGGTATTTTGAACACTGACTAAATATAATGTGTTGGATCATTGAAACGTAATATTTATTGATATAAGATTGTAATTATTAATTTAATTGAACAATATGTAGAAGTATAAACTCAATATTTCATCTTTTAATTTTAAAAGACTTAATAATTTTTATATATATTTTTATAATGCGAACTTTTTTTTCACTAACATATTCAATAACGTTATTTCTTTTTATTATAGCTTAGAAAATTAACAATTGTACAGGAGTTTGGTTGAAAAATTATTACGTATGTTTTGATTAATTAGTGTAAACGAATTATGCTAATAATTGACATTAGGAATATTAGTCAGCGCTGAAATTTAATAATTATTAAGGAAAAGGTGGTTGGAAAGTCAACGGCTACTGCTTCGTAAAATCAAATATGTCAACGAAAATTCTCAACTCTACAGAAATAACAAATAGCCTCCATTTATGAGTTTTTATCCTTTCCATTAAAAATGATTATATTTTGCCTAACCTTTTTTAATATTCATATAACCATAATTCAAACCCATCATTTAATCATTATGATGTAATATTTATCCATTTTCTCAATTGTAGACAAGGCACTTACGACTTTCTTTGTACTATGTTTTCCATAAAAGTAACTGTAAGATCAATTAATGGGTTTAATTATAAATTTGGTTCTTTAATTAACTTTCTACTTGTTATGTTTATGGATTAATTACAAAATTGGTCTTAAAAAAATTAGAATTTAATTTTTCTTATTTATAAGAACTATTTTATGAGGATTTTATCAAATCATATGGACTAAATTCTAACTTTGTTAAAATCATATAATCAAAATTACAACTTAACCTATGTTTAGTTAGTCATTAGACTTAAAAAAAAGTATAATAGGTTTTTTAAATTAAATTTTGCATTAATACGTCTAATAGATTTTTGTCATATTTAACCATTTCAAATAGGCTCTAAACATTCAATTTTATGTCTAATAAATTTTTATTGTATTCAACAATTTAAAAAAATTTACAAACACATCGAATGCATAAATGAAAATTCATGATTCGTTTTGATGACTTACTAAATACAAAATTGAAAGTTTAGGGACTTATACTTATATATGAAATGGAAAGTTTAGCGAGGTTAAAAGTAAAATTGAAAATTTAGAGAATAATTTGACACGACTAGGAAAAGTTCAAAACCAACTTGAATTTTTACCTTAAAAAGTTTTTTATTAACTTTTTTTTTTATATAATATATGAAATAAGAGGATTGATTCTCTGACCTCGAGATTGATAGAATAAGTTTTTTGTCAATTGAACTATGATAATGATAGTTTTTTAGTAACTTTGTTTACCATTATATTTATCACTTATTTTATATGACAATGTTATAAGATTTCTTTAATTATCACAAAAATATACTTGATAACAAATTATTTTGATGTTTGATTTTAATTTCTTTTTTAACGATATTTCTTAACATGTCTTGATGTTAGATGTTGACTAGTAATCACTTCTGAAATATTTTCATGCAAAGATAAAAGTTTCTTTTAAGATTAGAATTAGAATGCTTTATTCCTTCATTTGTATATCATTGAGATTTAATTAACAATTAGCTTCTTAAACTTTAATTATAGTAGCCAAAGTAAGTTTAACTCAATATTGACATGATTTTCTACTCTAAAAGTTGGAGGCTCGATCTTTTATCCCCACAGTTATACTGAAAAAATTTACTTATTATCAAATCAACCGAACATAATGATATTTCAACAATTAAGACATACTCTCTATTTTTTGTTAAGATTAGATGTTTAAATTCCCACTCCACATTTCTTATACTATAGATGTACATATCTTTATGCATCAGATTCTCATCATATATATAAATAATGAACAATATTTCAAAAAGAATTAAGTATAATTTGTCATGTGACAAGTTATGATTAGATAGTTTGATAGAATGCACAAAGATAGATACAATCTAGAATGTATCTAAATATTTTTTTAAAAAAAAAAATCATGCACATGCTTGTACATATATACGTATATCCCTATTATGCAATACATTAAATAAGAATACAAACCTAGATTAAGAAGATATGCCCATATACATGTTAGCTACCCTCAAATTACAAGACAAACAAACAAATCCAATAATTTTTTTTTAAAAAAAAAATAAAACTACACAAAGTTAAAGTTGATGACACCATATTACAAAACAATGGATCAACAACCTTAAGAAAGCATGCCAATATTATTGACAATTTTGTACGGTTGAATGTAAAAAAGAGAGTGAAATTGAAATCGTTAATAAGATTTCCGAATCCACATCCATTATGACTATCTCAACTAATAATTTCTCTCAATTCACCATCTCGAGTCTCTACCGCCACGTCACCATCACCCTCTTGTATAGAGAGAGGACAAAGAATGTGAGAGATATTCCTTCAAACGAGTCATTTCTTGAGCCACATCAACCATGGAGGGCCTCATTGCCGGAGTGTATTGAGTACACATTAGTCCCATTTCTATGACCTCCACAATCACTTCTCGCCATAGGCGTTTGCAAGGCCTTGGGCCGCCTCGCCTCGCGGCCGCTGCCGTGCAGTATCGGTCCATTGCGTCGTCGACAATGGGGTCCAGCCGGTGTGGGTATTGGCTTTTGACCCATTCATGTAGTCCTGCTCCTTGCTCGAAAAAGTGATCCGTTGGACGTTTCCCCGTTATGAGTTCTAATACAAGTACACCGAAACTGAACACGTCCCCTTCTGTTGACGCCCGTTTTCCTAGTCCGTACTCTGCGTTCATATTTGGACAAATAAATATTAATTTTTAGGAAAAGAACTTATAAAAAGTTAATTTATGTTTGAAAAGTACTCTACTCACATATATATATATATATATATATTTCAAAAGTTACTCTTGACTTGCATATATGACGTCACAATCCAAATTTTTGTTCTCTCTATTTCATGTCTTTATTTCTATTTGAAATTATAAATAATTTCAATTTTAAGGAAGTAATATTTAGGTGCATCTTGATGCATAAATATCTTTAAAGGAAAGAAGAAAATTTGACAAATTATAATTGGACAATTTAGTGGAATACACAAAGATATATACGTTGTTAGGAATGCACTAAGTATTTTTCTTTCTAAGGGTAGGTTTGTATATTTATAGAAGATTTAAGGGTAATATTGTAATTTTTTAAAAGTAGGGATATTTTTTTTTTAACAAATAACAAAATTTGGAAATATTTCTTATAATTGAACCTCTATGAGGTATTTGGAGGAAAAAAAGTGGAATTATGAAATCGTAGAGCTCACGTTGTAAAAGTTAGTAAAGCATAAAATTGATGTTTTTCCACCATTCTATTCTCTCGACTTCAACTCTTTGAATTAAACACTCCCTTAGTTTTTTTAGTTTCGAAGTTTAAACCAGAAATAAAAAGAGATTAGAAACTAGCACATGAACGTTATGAAACGGGTAAAACGGGTAATAAAGTAATAAGGTTGGTGAACATACCAGGAGCTATGTAACCAACAGATCCACAAAGCAAGCCATGAGTTGAACTGAATGAAGTTGAATCATCTTGAGCAGCAGCAGCAGCAGCATTATTATGATTATGATCATCTTCTCCACCACCAATCACTAATCTTGCAATTCCAAAATCAGTGACCAAAGCAGTCATATCCTCATCAAGAAGAATATTGCTTGGTTTAAGATCACAATGCACAACTCTAACAGGTGAATGATGATGCAAATAAGCCATTCCTTCAGCCACATCCCTGCAAATACTCACCAATTGAACCAAATCAATTTGGCTTGGATACAGATGACTTTCCAAGCTCCCATTACCCATCAATGGAAGAACAAGAGCCTTGAAATCTGGTCTGCTACAGGTTGTTATGATCTTAATCAAATTTCTATGCCTTGTTCTTTTCAGTACTTGACATTCTCTTTTGAAACTCCTTGACATTTCCCCTGCTGTTCTCATTGGATTCAATACTTTTACAGCAATTTTTGTATTGTCTGATAGAATTCCTTTATACACATCTCCAAATCTCCCTGACCCAATTAAATTTGAGGAGCTGAATCCACCAGTGGCTTCCACTAATTGCCCATATGAGATTCTTGGGTACTTCATTTCTTCTTCTTCATTTGCTTCTTCTAAATCCCTTTTGTTGCAAATTGCAAAAGGTTTCCTCATTTTTGACCTTAGAGCTGCTAAAGAAATCCCAATCATACAGAACATGAACGCTGCTGATGAAGACATGAGGATTGATAGAATATGGTGTTTGTGTTTCTCTCTGCATTTTGGTAAGCCTTTGATTGGTCCACATAAACCATTGTTTCCTTGGAAAGATGATATTGTCAGCCATGAAAATACTCCATTTTTTGGGATTTTCCCTGAAAAATTGTTGAAAGAAAGATTTAGCTTCTTGAGAGTTGGAGATGTTTGAAGACTGTCTGGGATGTTTCCTGTTAACTGATTCAAAGAAACATCAAGATTTTGGAGATATGGAAGCTGCCCAATTGAAATTGGTAAAGACCCATCAAAGGAATTATCAGATAAGTTGAGATTTTCTAATGCAATACAGTTTCCAAGTTGGGATGGAATTGGGCCTGAGAGATTGTTTGAGGACAAATCAATGGCAAGAACCATATCCATTTTGCTTAACTCTAACGGCAAAGGCCCATGTAAATGATTGCTTGAAAGATTCAAATACAATTTCAAGCTTCTCAATCCAGCAACTTCACTAGGAAGAACTCCTGTAATTTGGTTGTTAGAGAGATCCAAAATCTCCAAGTTTATGCATCTTCCCAAGCTTGATGGGATTGTACCTGAGAGATTATTGGCATAAAGAAGCAATTTTCTCAACTGGGTAAGATTAGCTAAAGCCTCAGGAATAGAACCAGAAAGCTTGTTTCTTGACAAATCAAGAAGACCCAAATGAGGAATTTCACCAAGTGAAGATGGGATTTCACCAGAAAGTGAATTGTTTGAAAGATAAAACCTTTCTAGATTTCTCAATCTAGAAAGTTCAGAAGGAATAGTTCCATTTAGAAGGTTACTTGATAAGTTCAAAAGGGTGAGATTTCTAAGGTTTGAAATGGAAGGAGGAATTGAACCATAGATAAGATTATCATTTAAATGCAGCTGAGAAAGATTGACATGAAGCTCACCAATAATGGAAGGTATTTCTCCACTAAGATTGTTTCCAGCTAACTCAAGTTCTTGAAGATTTGAAGAATTCACTAAAGAAGCAAAAAAGGGTTGGAGATTTGAATTACCATCATGACTAATGAAATCATTATCAGATAAGTAAAGATACTGCAACAGTGGCATTTTTTGAACAATCTCGAAAGGTAATTCCCCACTAAGCTTATTAGAACCCAAATCAAGCCATTTCAATTTGGTTGAATTTGAAAGTGCTAAAGGAATTTTCCCCTCTAATTTGTTCGACCAAAGCAAAAGACACATCAAATTTTTCAAAGGGCATTCATTTCTGACAAGGATTTCACCACCCAATGAATTGTTTGATAAATCTATGTACTTCAAAGACAAATTAGAGCCATTGCAAAACAGAGGAATTTCCCCTTCTAGTTTGTTGCTACCCAGATCAAGAAACTCTAATTTCTGAAGAAATCCAAGCTCTGTTGGGATATTTCCTTTGAGATGATTCCATGATAAACCCAATTGCTGGAGATTAACGAGAAATCCCAACTCCATCGGAATTGAACCTTCGAATAAGTTTCTTGAAAGGTCGAGGATTGTTAAAGCAGAGAGATTTGAGAGTGATGGAGAAATTGTTCCTTTGAGGGATTTTTCACTGAGATCAATCTTTTGGACTTGTTGGGTTGAATTATTGCATTTGATTCCAGCCCAATTACAGAAATGAATGGTTGAAGATGATTTCCAATCTTTGAGGAAGTTTTGTGGATCAGAAACAATCCCATTTCTGAAAGAAAGTAATGCTGCTTTCTGTGAAGCGGCATTAACAGAGGATTGTTGTTCTTCACCAAAAGCTGTGTTTAGGAGAAGAATTGATAAGAAATGAAAGAATAAGGGAAATAATTTGCAGAACTCCATGAATGAGTATGGAATTTTGAGTTGGAACAGGGAAGAAGAGAGAGAGAGAGAGAAAGAAGGAGATGATGAAACAGGGGAGGATGAACAGGGGATTTAAGAAGGGTAGTAAAGGAATGTAAAATGGCTAATAAAATAGTAGAGATCATATTTGACTCTATGATGACTTTTTGTAACGAGTTGAATATTTTCTTCTCATTTTATTTTAAATGACATGCGTAATATTAATTAATAAAAGGGGTTTTTGATAATAGCATATTTGACTTAATTAATATGAGATTTGTCAGGTGATAAAACACTTTTTTTTTCAAAGGTTATAAATTCAAAACTAAATAGGACTTTGGCAAAATCAACATTTGTTTTGATTGATTATAGCTAGTAAAGAAATGAAATGTAGTTTCACGACTTGAGGTCAATGCGTAAACTAACATTAACTACAAAAATTACAAAAAAAAAAAAAAAATAAAACATAATAGAAGTCTAACAAAACCGTAAAGAAACACGACTCACACAAAATGATCTTAAGAGGAGACCACAAGTAGTACTATAGGACATAAAAGTACTATAATATTAGCTAGGCTATGAAATAATGTGTGATAGTATAACCTCCAAACCAAAGAAAATATGCCACGATACTGTTTGTATCCTAGGATCTATGATGTCTCGAGCACTAGCCATACAAAAGAGTCCATAACAACAAAAGAGTCTAACAACATTATCCTCCTTCCAATCTCTATCACCACAAAATACAACTTATTAGTTAGTTTAACTAAAAGAAAATTTTTATCAATAGAAAAAATGGTAAACTATTTATAGAAATAAAAAATAAATAAAAAAAAAACATTGATAGACTCTATGAACATTTATCAGTGATAGACTTTATCAGTTTCTGTCATTGATAGATACTAATACACTTCTATAACTTCTATCAGCCTCTGTTAAAGAATATTAAAATTTTGTTATTTTGTGTAAAAAGTTTCTCTTATTTTTCTATTTTTGAAAATTCTCTTAACCAAATAACAAGTCCAATAACCATTTGGAATGAAAAATTCAACATGCAACCATCCACGCCTAGGATAACCATCCTACTAAATTGTTGGAGTAGTATATTAGTGATTTAGTTTAACAATGGTACAAAAAGGGCATATTAGTGCTATATATACTAGGTATATTATAGTTATATTCTATCACATATTATAGTTATATTCTACAACATAAATACTATATATGTAATTGTCCTGTCAATAATATATCCATCATATTTATTAATTACTTTTGTGTAAAACAAAATTGCAAAATGAAAGCCATGGTTAATAAGTCACGAGAAAACAAACATAATTTTAGGAATTAAATATCAAATAGTTATAAAACATAAGCTAAATAAACATTATTTGATTAAATTACAAGTTTAGACCATATATTTTTAAATTATATCTATTAGTGCATACATATAAGATATTATTTAAATTCACAAATCAATTAGATATAAAATTAAAAATAGCAATTTTTTACTGTTTAAATATTTATTAAACCCAACCTTAAAAATTCAAAAACTAAATTGATAAACTAAGAATATAATTTTAAAACTCCATAGGCCTACTAAAATATTTTTAAAATATAGAAACTAACATAGACATAAATAACCATACCAACGTCTACCATTATCATTTACTAAATGAAATTCTAAATTAATTTAACACGAAGAAATCCATGATTAATAATTAAATAAAAATTAAAAAATATTTTTGGATACTTTCATGAAAGTAACAATTTGATTCCTAAACTTTAGTTTGTAATGATTTAATTTCTATATTTTCAATTTTGTAACAATTTAATTCTTGTACTTTTCAAATTTATAATAACTTAATCCTTAATATTAAAAAAATCATTAAAATAGATGTCGATTTTTATTATTTTATGATGTAAACTATGAATTTGTAAAAATATTGAGTCTTTAATTAGTTTATCGATTTATTTATGTGAGAAAACTTATTAAATTTCAATCCTAATTACTACAATAAAGATTAAATTGTTACAAACTTTAAATTAGCATAAGAACCAAATTATCACATAGTAAAGTCTATAGATTAAATTGTTATAAAAATTAAAAATATACTGATTAAATCGTTACAAATAAAAATTTAAAGACTAAATTATTGATTTTATAAAAGTTTAGCTACTGAAAGTGATTTTAATTTTAAATAAAATAGTTATACATGGTAAAAATAAAAATAAATATTAAAATATCTTGACCAAAAAAAATGAAAATAAAAGTAAAAATAGTACTGTGCCTAACAGCCGTTGGAGGGAGGGAGAGAGGAGATTTCGTTTGGCGCCTGTGATGTTTGACTTTTGAAATGGACGAATGGGCGGTTACCACGTGTGCGAATTACACACGCCGCGTAGGATAGGTTAGGGTCTGAATGAAATGTGGTGGCAAACACGTCAGCACGAGCAAAACAAGCCTAACTCTATTTTAAAAGAAAAAAAATTAAATAAATTAATTAAAAGCACACGTATTATTAAATAAATAGTAGAAAAGAAAAGGGAAAATTGGTGGAAATGTGGAATTGTGGGGTTGTGGGATTGGGATGAGATTAGTGGGTTATGTGCTGTTAACTGTTAAGGAAAGAGAATTTTATTTTTATTTTTTCATAAAATAATACAAATTTTATTTTGGTTTATTTATTTATTTTGATAAAATTAAAATTGGGCAGGAATTGGCTTGATTGGGACAGGGTTTGTTCCGATTTTGGTATGTTTGTCGGCTGCTGATCTCAAGTGTAATCATCATTATTTTACTTACCTTTAATTTCAGTTTTTCTTTTTCCCTTTTAATCAATCTCTTTTTACTGTGCAGTATTGTTATGAGTTTTTTTTAGTAAGTATTGTAACGAGTTTAATGTTACCTTTCAAGTTTCACGTTTCGTCTGTTAAAAAGTTATTTTTTTTAAACAAAAAAAAAAAAAAACTATTTTTTGTTTTAGTAAAACAGATTTAATACAATCACTTTTAAAAAGACTTTTATTTCACGTCTACTTTAAAAACGATATATTATTGATTTTTAGATTTTAGATTTTAGGTTCTCCTAAAATAAGGTGAAACTTTTAATTAATATTTAGTTCAAATTTTTACTTTAAAAAATAAGTTTTATTTATATATTTATCTATTTCTCATATAATCAAATCTATTTTCTATTTTTTATAAGTTAAATGTATCAATTTTTTAAAATACTATACCATGATTTTTTTTTAAAATAAAGTTATTTCTCTTAATATTTAAAAAGTAATCTATAACAAACAAAAATTATCATACAAAAAATTATTTAAAATTTTAAATAAAAAAATTTGATTATAAATCTATTTTAGTTAGTATATCTAAAATAATATCTCTTTTAAGTTTAAGCTAAAATTTATCAAACATTATTTTATTTCTTTTTATAACTGATTTTTTTAAACGTACAACTAGCAACGATTATTTTAAAAGTTACATCAACCTTAAACCAACCCTAAATTTACCTTTTTGATGTTTTTTCCCCTTTTGAAATGAGTATTATTATGAGTTTATAACTGACTTAACCACCTTGTAATTGTTCTTTTTAATCAACTGAGATGTTATTTTAACTCGTGTTTCGGTGGTTATTTTATTATATTCCTTTTTGGAGCATTAAATTGATTATTGTAATACATTATTATTATAGTTTTTGACTTATATTAGTCTGTAGATTATAATAATCTGTATTTAGATGCAAACTATTTTAATTTGAATAAGAAATAATAAACAAGGTATAGAGTCCACTTGAAGTTGTGGCCCTAAAGACCCCTTCAAATTTATTATTCCATGCATCTTCTTTAAAAAAACAAAAATATATTTTTGGTTCCTAAATTTTGGGTCTAGTTTTCATTTGATCCCTAGGTTTTAAAATATATGATCAATTATGGCTACACAAACCGTTGACAATAATTCTAGAATGTTACACATTTAGTTATTACGTTTTTAGTTCAGTCTCAATTTGATTTCTAGACTTCAAAATGTTACAACTAAACATGAAGTATATTAAACGTACAAGTAAATGCATATAAACTAAACATGAAGTATATTAGTATTCTAGATTTGAATTTCTTCCTTTTATTTATAGGTTAAAATACCATTTTGATTCTCATACTTTGAAGTTTGTTCAATTTTAATTCTTATTCTTTCAATGGTCCAATTTTAGTCCATATAATTTCAATAGATCTTATATTTAGTCTCTAAAAGTTAATTTTTACCAAAATTGATTAAATAATAATAATATTTTTCATATAAGGAATTATAATATGTGAATATGTTTTCAAAGTTTATAGTAAAAGTGTTAAAAGATAAAAAAAAAACAAAACAAAAAAACAAGAAGCTCGCAATTAGAACTAAATTTAGAATTTATTAAAAGTACAAGGATTAAAACTGGATAATTAAAAATACAATGATTAAAATTGAACAAACTTTAAAGTGTTGGAAAAAAAATGATATTTTAATCTTATTTATAACAAAGTGTTTTAAATTAAATAAGGCCTTGGAACAAGATTGTCTCTTTTGTAGAGGGAAGGGGGTAATGGGTCAGATAAGCAGCAACTGAGAATAAAAGGAATTTAAAAAGAAAAGTAAAAATTCAATGAGTCTTGAAATGTTATAAAAGTGAAAGCCACCTCTATAAATTAATTAAAGGAATGTCTATAAATATTAACCATGTGGGAAAGAGATGCAATGAAACCAAAAATCAGTCTTTATTGTCGTCCCAATTGATCAATGACATTTAATTTAGAAATTGATTAAAAAAAACTTAAGTCCCGATTGACAACTATGGACACTACTTCCACTTCCAAATTTTTTCTTTGTTATCTACTTTTTACTAATGATTTAAAAAATCAAGCCAAATTTTGCGAATTAAAAAAATTAGCTTTCAAAAAATTGTTTTTGTTTTTTAAATTTGACTAAAAATTGAACCATTGTAATTACAAATAAAAACAAAATGGTTACCAAATAGGGTCTTGGTGGTCTAAAAGGTCAATGCAATTAGTATTTTATCCCAAAGAAAAAAAAATCTTAATTAGTAGAGTTCATACTGGGTTCATCAAATGGAGATTATCTTTTTTCTTTTCATGTGATTTTATTGGGGTCCCTTTTTCAACAAAATTATGATAATTAAACAACAATAATGTGTGTATTTTGTGTGTTCTTTTTCAAAGCTCCATATATATATATATATTGATAGATAATGTCAACTCAACTTTGCAAGTTGATGTGTGTGTTCATTTGGATAAAGTCAAATCTTTTTCTAGCTATAGTTCTCATCATCTTGTGAAACCTTGAAGACTATAATTTTGGTCAATTTTGTGATGTTTTAGACTTTTATGGGTATAATATTTAATCTTTTGTTTGTTTTTTCTTTTTCTTTTATAATATATGGAGTGGGAGATCGTGCCTCTGATTTCAAGGTCAGTAATATATATTTGCAACTTTAATTACACTCATTTTGACTAATCTTTTATTTTAATCTTTGTATACTGTTTGTAAATAAATTGATTTTTTGAAGTTGAGAGAATCTTAATTAAAAGTGTGAACATTTGTGTCACATCTTGATAAGTTGTATGGTTACGACACTACGTTAGATGATATAATATTAAATTTACATTTACTCATCAATTTAAGTTTTTGGGTTGGTCAATCAATGAATTAACATGGTGTGAGAGCAAGTGGTCTATGAGATCTTGTTTTCAAACGTGTTATTTCCTCCTCAATTAATATTGATTTGCACTTGTTAGATATTCAATATATTTCAAGCCCATAAGTGAAAAATAGCGTTAGACGATATGATATTAAATTTACTTTCACTCATCAACTTAAGATTTTTGGTCAATAAGTGATTAATACACTAAGTACCTATTATGTTAAACTAAGGCAATGTTTACCTCGAGAAAACATAATAAATCAATGGTAATCTAAAATGTGGATTCCATTTGATAACATTTGGTGTTGTTTACTTGTGCTAAGTACCCATACAAATCAATTTATGAGCAAAGAGTGTTTATCCAATTGCATTTGAAAATTGTGTCGATATCGTTACAATTACCATTACTGCTACTGTTATTGTTACTGTTACAACATAAGAATTATTAATTTTTCACATTTACTGTCTCGTTACCATTACTATTTCCATTTCTAAACAGTAATAGTAACAGTAAATGTGACAGATTCAAATTTCTAAATAAGTGTAATCAAAAGCAATCCAATTATACTTGCGAGTGTAACCCATTACGATCAATCTATCAATGAAACCACATCGACTATACTCATTTTTGTGAAGAATTGGAAAACATAACCTAAATGAAAGTATTTAAATAAAGTGTTGGCAAATAGTAAGCTACAATTATTAGAATTACAATTTCAACCAACACATTTTGAAAAAGATGCAAGTACAGGATAAGAATCGTTATTAAAAAATAAAATAAAATAAAAACCTCGACCAATAAATTTCAACAAGTTTGATATGATTGAATTTTCGGTTTGTATTCAATTGTTAATAGTTTTAAAAAAAGAGTTGAATTTTAGAATTTAAACAGCCGCTAAAACGTCGATGTTTTCCAAAATAATTGTGCAAGGCAACTGAGTTCAAATCTTTCATGCATATTTTTTCTCTTATTTTTCTTTTCCTTTTTTTTTTTCCCCAATTCAAACCTACCATATCAGTTGTACTGTACCTTTAATAATTAAATAATTATACATATATATCCTAAGAAACAAATGTGAACGCCGGAGAGAGCGGCTTTGAAGGCAATTTTGTCTGGCAAATCCAAGACCTGCTAAAGCAATGAGAAACAAGATCAGGAAAGCAGCATTAAACCTAAAATATATTCATAATTTTCTTTAGTAAGATGTTAAGATTATAACTTTTGGGAAATATAGCATATCCGAAAACATTCCTTGCAAGTCGAGCTTAATTTGTCAATCCAATCATAGATCAGTGGATTAAGCATCAATTATCATTCTATAGATCAAATGTCAAGCTTAACTTCTTCTTCGCAGTTTTTAAGTTTATAAATATTATGAGCTAAACAATAAATAAAACAATTACTTATTACAACTTTGTTAATGAAAGTTTTAGGGAAGCTCAGTTCTTATATTTTGTTATGTGAATCAAAACAAAAGCATATGGCAAGTAAATTTTACCTCCAAAAATAAAACGGGGAAGATATAGCATACAATTTTATTTATTTATTTTTTGGATATATTATCCCAAAAAATAAAATTAAAAAAAAAAAAAACACTAAACTGAGACAGATATAAAGAATATAAAAATATTGTTTCTCTGTTGCCATTTTGAAGCATGCCTTCTCACAATCCATGCTCCAGCTGATGATGGTTTATGATTCTAACATCTTTTATCATGCATATGTCTTACTTTGCAACAAGCAGCAGCATTGCAAGGGAATCATGGATTTTCTCAGTAACCAAACATCTGATATTTCCTCTACACTACAGACAACAGAAGAAGGAAAAAGAAGGTCATCAATAAGGCAACAACAACAATATTCTGTTCTTTTCAATGTTGCTATGCTATTTTGTTCTTTCTTTATTCTCTAAATCATTACAGCCTACTCTGGGTGTTTAAAAATATGCCGCTTATATTCTAAGAAGCATGGAAACTTTAGTTTGCCTACTGTGTCTGTCAGACACATGTCAAACACTTGGACACTCGACATTCATTGGACACATATTGGACACTGGTTAGTGCAACAAATATGTTGGACATGCATAGACAACTTGTTGAATAGATTAAAAAGACACATAAATGACAATAATACTAAATTTTGAGTGTAAAATACATCAAACTAATTTTTTTAGCATAATGCAACAACCCATTTAGTTTGAATTTTCTTCTAGTTTGAAAATGATATATACTTCTAGAAATATATATTTTAATAAACGTGTCCTTGTCGTGTAGCTATCCTGGATTTTTAAAAAATGACATGTCATCTTGTCTGTGTTTCGTATCCGTATTTGTGCTTCTTAACTTATAGATATACAATTTGAGGCAGATATGAGATCTAAAGAAAAACAAAAAAAAACATTTGATAAGATGAACATGACATTGATGGGAATAACGAGCTTACCAATATACATTTTGAGGAAGAGTCAGGAAAGGAATATCGGCTATATCTGGGGCTGGGAGACTTGAGGGGCAAACAACTGTTTCATTGTTTTGATCTTTATGAACTTCAATATTTCATCTGCTTCATCCACAACGACCACTTGATTGCCTCTAAAAATTGGTCGTTTCTTTGCAGTGCTCTAATCATGTTAATATAAGTTATCCTATCCGGTTCTATCCTCTTTTCTCTCATTTCTTTCACCAACCAAGCAGCTTCTTCAACCATCCCTGCTATTCCATATGCCTTGATCAATGTGTTGTAGCTGTACAAATCAGGTTCAAGTCCACATGCTTTCAGTTCTGTCAGAACTTCCGCAACTTCGTCGATCCATCCTCGTTCTCCATAGATGTTAATCATGATGTTATATGTGTAACGGTCACGTTCAGAACTTGACTCCTGCATTTGCTGTAAGACACTTCTGAAATTCTCCATTTGGCATTCCTTGCCATAAGCATCTAACATACAATTGTATGCTTCAAGGGAAACTGAAAAGCCGTTAAATTTCATTTTATGAACTGTAGATGACATGTTTTTGAAGTCCTTATTCTTTCCATAGGCAGATATCATAGTATTATAAGAGATTACATCAACCAAACCCCTTTTCTGAGCCAGCCTAAACAGATTTCTGGCCTTGGTGAAAAGCTTGGATTTCCCATAAACATCAAGCATGACATTCAAGGTCACGGTATTTGGGGCAAACCCACATTGAAGCATTTCATCAAAAAGCCTAGAAAGCTCATCAACAGGCAGAGCACGAGAACAGCAATTTATGACACAATTATACATTTCCTGATCCCAAGACACTCCACTCTTCAGTATCCTATAGTATAGATCTGCTAGCTTATGCACCATGCCACATCGTTGGTAAATACGAAGCATGTCCCGGAACAGATATATGTCCGGAACAATGTCCTGTTGCTCATCCATCAAGTCAAGAACTGAGCATGCATCTTCCAACAATCCAGCTTTAACATACATTCTCACAACAACATTGAATGCAATCAAATCCAAAGGAATGCCTGATGATCTCAGACTTAGATAAAGCTTCTCTCCATCAGAGAACCTACCCATGATGCTGTAGATATCAATCATTGTGCACGTGATATGCAAGTTTGGTTTGTTTTCATGCTTAGGCAGTTGAGTGTATATCTTAATTGCATTCTCGAGATGGCCCAACTCTTTACATGAACAAATTAGCAAATGATACAAATTCTCCTCAAAATGATGATCTTTCCACTCTTTTTCCCTCAACACTTTTAAAGCATCATCCACTAAACAGTGCTTCACATAAGCCATTGCCAGAATCGAGCAAGATGTCTGGCTGCTAAGAATTTTCCGATAGAACGACCCTGTCAAGAGGCTAGGCACACTTTTTATTCTTCTAGCCTTTTCATATGCTTGTACAAGATTTCCAACAATGGAAGAAGGCCGGCATCCAATCTTTAACATGTCATTAAGAGTTTTAAGCGCACCTCCTTCATCCTCATGTTTGGCTTGTAGGCTTATGAGGGTGAATAAGTTAGAGGCATTTGGCATATATCCTTTCCGCTTGAGCTCCTTATAGTACCATTCTGCCATTTCATAACTACCAGCTCGACCCCAACCTTCGATCATGGAGCGGTAAGTCGTTTCATCAGGTTCTACTGCAGAGTTCTTGATGCCCAAGAACAGGCGTTGAGCAGCATCCATATTTGATGCCTTTCCATACCCAGTAATCAAGGTATTATATGCAATGATATTGGATGAAAATCCAGCTTCTTTCATTGAGGCAAACACAAGTTCAGCTTCCTCCATTTTGCCTTGCTGACAATAAGCATTAAGCATTACTAACCAGTTCTCTAGATTTGGTATTACTTTATCTTCTTGCATTAATTGAATCACATCTTCTGCTTTATCATACATATTCATACGCGTGTATATTGTAATCATAGATGCATATGCTGTTTCACAGACAATTCCAAAGTTTCTCATCTGATTAAAGGAAAACTCCGACTCCTTAATGTCACAACCCTTCTGATAAAGACCCATAAGCATTCCAAATGTTGCAACATTGGGATGCACTTGGCATTCCAACATCATTCGAAACCATTTCGTACCCCGCTCTACAAGCCCCAATTTATAACAAGCATAAATAAGCGTGTTAAAAACCTGAAAGTCCAATTGGGAACCTAACTCAGCTCTAACTTCTCTAATTAGCTTCTCAGCAGCATCCCAATCTTCCTGCCTCCCCAACACTCGAAGAACCAAATTATAGGCACTCACATTCTGTTCTAATTTCCCGTTACTTCTCATCCACTCAAAAAATCCCAACGTTTTGGAATCATTACACTTCTCTAGCCTTTTTAAAATAGCATTGCAATCCTCTAAGCTCAAATCGGAGGATATAGTGGAGTAATTAACATCTAATTCGCCACCATTGAAAATAATATTCTCGAAAACTTTCTCACTACTATTCCTACTGAAACTAAAATACGAACCTGACGCTCTCTTTGAAGGCTTCTTACCGCCAAAATATTTCTTCCTGGCGTCGATTTCATCAGCAGAAAATTTGGATTGGGAAACGTCCGACGCCTCCGGTTCGACCTGAGAAACTTTAGAGGGCTTGTGAACCCTAGCGAGAGAGTTATTGAGATGAATATAGCCAGTGATGGAGAAAACAGAGCAGCAATCAGAGAGGAGAGCTGAATTGACCGGAAAATCGAGCTTCTTAGAATCAAAAGAATGTAAAGAGAAGGAAAATTTGAGGGAGGCCATGGGTGAACATTAAGCTCAGAAATCAGAGGTTAGTGGAATGCATGGTGAAGAGAAGCAAAATGGAAAATTAAGGTCAGGGAAATGAGGGTTTATGAGAAGAGTATTTACCATAGCTTTTTGTGATGGAGAAGATAACGGAGATTGAAGCAGTGGAGGAAAGTAAGCGATCAAAGAATTGTCTGTCAATCAATATCTCAGCTGAACAGACGTACGTGGTGATTGTACAAGAGCTCATCCAATTCAACAATCATTCTCAATTACATTTGATTCTGTTTGTGCTGACTTCGGCTTAAAGAAAATGTGTTTTTAAGTAAAAATTTTGGTTACATTACCGGTTTAATCCCTAAATTTGAAGTTGGTCTTTTTTAATCTAGATATTTTGAAGTCTAGAGATTAAATTTGAATAAATTTTAAATTATAAAGATCAAAATAATTTTTTTTATTAATTTCTAATTTTGTATCCAATATGCTATCCTTAATTTTGTGTAAAAAAAATCTTTGAATTTTTAATTGATAGGTCCGTGAGCTTTATAAGAGTGTCTGCTAGGTCTTTAAACTTTTAATTTTGAATTTGTAGGGTGTTTGGGTGATGACATGAGATGATATGAGTTGATGTAGAAGACGAAGAGACAATAAAGAGAAAAGAGAAATTTGGTAGATGAAGGATTGCACGATATGGTGGCTATCGCAGAGTTGCAATTTATTAATGTATGAAATGCCACTTGGCACAAGAAGATAGGCGGAAGATAACAACCAGGAGAGAGAAGAATAAAAATTAACAACCAAATAGTGAAAATGGAAAGTTGAAGAAAAAACAGAGAAAATGGAGAAATTCCTTTTAAAAGGAAAAATGGAAAAGTTGGGCGCCTCTTTTTATCATCCCCCGCAAGTGAAAGAGGAGTTGTCGAGACTATAAGCTTGGTCTTGAGACTGAGAAAGAGAGGACTTGGTAAGTATTTTTTCATGATGTCTGCGAGTTGGTCTTCAGAGGGGAGAAATCTGACTGAAAGTTGCTTGGAGGCAACCCTTTCTCTGAGAAAATGAAGATCAATCTCAAGATGTTTTGTTCGATTGTGTAGAACAGGATTTGCGGCCATGTAGGTGGCGCTGAGATTGTCACAGAGTAGCAGAGGGGTTGATATTCCACTAATGCCAATTTTAGTCAGAATGGATTGGATCCAGAGAACCTCAGCAGCAGCGTTGGAAAGACCACGATACTCTGATTCGGCACTAGAACGAGAGACTACTTTTTGCTTGGAGGAGCACCATGAGATGAGGCTCGAACCTAAGAAGACACAGAACCTGCTTGTGCTTCGTCTGTCATCTGGGCAGCTAGCCTAATCGGCATCGGTGTAGTAGGTTAAGACCAAAATAGAGGATTTGGTCAAAAGGATACCATGACTAGCCGTGCCTTTGAGATAGTGAAGAAGCCTTTTTGCTGTTTGAAGATGTGAAGAGGTTGGGGCGTGCATGAACTAATAGAGTTTGTTGACACTGAAACTGATGTCGGGTTTGGTTAGAGTGCAATATTGGAGGGCTCCTACTAAGCTTCTATATTCAGAGGAGTTGTCCAGTGGTTGTCCATCAGTGAGTGACAAAGTGGTACCAACGGCCATAGGAGAATGAACGGGTTGGTAGTTGGTGAGATGTGCACGATCAAGTAGGTTGTGAATGTACTTAAATTGAGATAAGTGTAAATGGTTTGATGGGCGGGCTACCTGAATACCAAGAAAAAAAAGATAGATCACCAAGATCTTTAAGTGCAAAATGAGTGTGCAAACAACTGATAAAGTGTTGGATAGTTGCAAAACTATTGCCGATTACAATAATATCATCAACATAGATGAGAAAGATGATTAGGGTGTGAGAGTTGCGAAAGATGAACATAGACGTATCAGATTTTGCATTTGAGAAGCCCCACTGCATCAGACAGGTGCTGAGCTTTGAAAACCATGCACGGGGGCTCTGTTTGAGACCATACAAGGCCTTATAGAGAAGCAAGACATGATCCGAATGATGATTGCTTATAAAACCCGGTGGTTTTATGATGTACACTTCCTCAGATAGGCCACCATTGAGAAAAGCTCCCGCTCGGCCCGAAAATCGAACCCCTTCTAATCCATTAGGCACGTTAAGCTATCGGATGACCCAATTGTTGGATAATGCAATGGATAGCACAATTCAGATGGTTGTAGGCTTTACAATTGGACTAAATGTTTCAAAGTAACCAATACCATAATCTTGGCTAAAGCCTTGAGCGACCAGACAGACCTTAAATTAAGCAATCTCACCTGATGGAGTCTATTTAAGCCTAAATACCCACTTACTACCAATTACCTTGCGATCCTGGGGAATAGATGTCAAGGACCATGTGTTGTGAGTGCCTCATATTCCTCAAGCATAGCTTGTTTCCATTTGGAATGAAGAAGTGCTTCCTTATACGACCGTGGTTATGTTTTCTCCAAGTCAGTGACAACGGATAACCAAGCCTTTAGTTTAAAGATGCCCATTTTAGATCGTGAGATCATAGGATGGGTATTGATTGTGAGAGGTATTGGGGTTAATGTCCTAAAGTCTCGTGTCCTGTAGTTTGTAAACAGTATGTACGAACGCTTGTGTTGTTAATATATGATATTTACTTCACATATTGTATTTTTGCTCGATTAAATGTTTTATTTGCTTTACCACAAACCAATAAACATAAAATCCCTAGTTATCTGTATGTGACTCAAGCATGTATGTGGTGACATACAAATGGATCATGTCTTGAGTGATAACCAAAATGGTCTATAGTATATGGATATAGAAGGAAAACCTTATCCTGATAACGTTACGGACGCGACCCGCTTTGTGGAATGGTCACAAGTGTTGTGACTTGTCACAGATGGTCTGATCCTGATCATTCGTGTTGGGGACATGCGAGCGAGGGCGTCCTATATAAAGAGTTTGTATAAGACCTAACCACGAAGTGTTAACGTCTAACACCATTCATGACAAAGACTTCACTTCACTAGGAATTTAACGAGTCTGGACCGAAAAATGGTGGTTGTTAGGTTTCAGTTCCCAGAGTTGTTCTAACCGTAATATTGAGAATGTCTCATCCCAGTGAAGGGGTATGATCACCCGACCGTGCGTTTGTCCCTGCCTCACTGGGCGCATCATTGCAAAATAGGAAGTCATTAACTTGGTACGAAACTGTTTTGCAAAATGATCTGGTTTAACAAGTGGTTTAGCAAAAAATTTTTATTAAAGTTTTGTTTGGTTTTTTTAGCAAACATTTTCAAAAATGGCAACAACCGCGTTATTGTGTTAAGCGCCAAAAAAAACTAACTGGCAAAATTCGCAACATGGAAAACACATGATCACACGAACTGATATCGACGGATCTCATGTGTTTGCTTTCGGCGTAGGCTTGTCCTCCTATTCCAGCCCTAATGCCGCTCGAGAATGTTCGGGAGCATACAAGCGGTGGGACAAGGCGAAATGAGAAGGTCGGAGCTCACATCTTGGCAAGTCTTTTTGAAGTCTTTGGCCAAAGAAACATCGGAGCTATGGTCTCAGCGCTGAAGATCATGGATTCCTTACAGGGGAATTGTTTGAACAACCCGTCTGAACAACTTATGCTTATGAGGCTCTTAAATACTATTCACTCAAAATGTTAAGAAGGCTCCCTGTTCATGACATGGTGCTAAATGATGATGGTCCACTTGCAATGTGGCATAAAAGTTGAATGCGTCTCCATCGATGAGGGTAGCCAGGTTAGTATAGATCCTACATTCTTTTTGCCGGAGAGTCTTCCTGCACTTTGTTAGCCCTAATGTGATTTCTTAACATCTAACGCTGAAGTATAAACCTTACAAACCTCCTCAGACAAGTTTACACATACCAATATTACTGAAAAATAAGGAGCAGCAAAAGGGTGAGGAAAATGTACTTCATCTCTAGGACAGTTCCATTAAGAGGTTCGACCTCAGGAAACGAATCCTGCACCTTCTACTTAATCAACTCTGCAAAGGGGAAGAAAAAGAATGGTGGAAGGAAAAGGGGAAGAACCCTGCAACCCCGCTTGTCGCAACCAAGGAGGCGTCACATAGTTGCTAAGGGACAAGTGTTCCATTGAGCAAACAAGATGGACCAACGGAAGAGGAACTGTCCTCGTATCTAAAAGAGAAGAAAAGCAACCAAGGCACCAAGGCAAATTAAAGATAAATTAGTACTTGTCTTGAAAGCTTGTTTAGTGGAGAATGAATGATCTTGGTCATAATTGGAATCTAGGGCGCACTACCATGTCTGTCTCTTCTTTAGGGGATTAATTCTTGCAACAGCTGGAGGCTGGTGTAGATGAGATGACTGCGAGTAAGGCACGGGCACGCATCTCAGCTTGGCAGTAGGGAAGGAACTCAAGTTAGCTTTACAATACTATCACATAATGTTTCTTATTTATGAAGATGATGTAATATTGTTCCTTGAAAACTACAAAAGGACTTATTTCTATAAGTGTTTATTGTCAAGTGTAAATATAGCTTCCTCTTTTTTTAAGATAAACGTGTTTTAATTTATAAAGATGTCAGTTTTTATTTGTCATAGAAAAATTTGAAGTCGAATTTATATGTCTAAGGTTAGCCATTAATTCCCTCCATAAGACTGAAAATGTTCAGAATGTCGTAACTCAATCAAAACGTGACGAATTTCTCCAAAAGAAAATGCGCAACTTGGGCATCTACGTTTAGGGCACATCAAATCTCGAAATAGTGATTGAGAGATTGAAAAGAATGGACTTCTAAGTGAGTTAGAAGAAAATTCTTTACCTGTGCGAATACTTCTTGAAGGGTAAAAGATGACTATAACGACTTTTACTGAAAAATGGTTTTACGAGCCAAGGAGCCTCTTGAGGTTAGGACATTCTGACCTTTGTGGCCCTATGAATGTGCGAGTCCGAGGTGACAATGAGTATTTATCAAGTTTTTACTGATGTATTTACTCCAGGTAACGGGTATGTTTTATCTATGCACAACGGAAGTCGAATCCCTTCGAAAAGTTTAAAGAGTTCAAGGCTAAATGTGAAGAAAGCCATTGGAATAGACGGATAAAAATCACTTCGATCGGAATCAAGGATGAGAGTTTGGACTCCGTATTCCAAGACTATTTGATTAGAACATGACATCCGTTTCCCCCAACTCTTAGAAACCAGGTACACCTCAGCGGAATGGTGTAGCGGAGAGGAGAAATAAGACTTGTTAGACTATGGTTCGCATCCGACTACATCGATTACGCTTCCTTACTAGACTCATTTTTGGATCTCAACAGTGGAGATTGTGGTGTACAATTACTCAACTGTGTTCCCTCCAAGAGTGGTTGTAAGAACACCCTCGAAGTTGTGGAACGGGCGCGTAAAAACAGTTTTTACGTCAACTTCCACATTTGGGGATTGCCTGCACATGTGCCTTGCAGGCTAACTCCAAGATTTGCGAACCACGCGTCCAAGGTTGTGCTCTTTGTAGGCTACCCAAAGGTACATATGGGGGTTTAAATTTTTAATGATCGCAACGAAAAAATAGGTGTTTGTTCAACAAAACACTAATTTTTTAGGAGGAGGACATATAATGGAGCACAGTTCACAAAGAAAAAATTCCGTGTTACGTGAGCTTTCAATGAAACTACTGAAACTTCAACAAGAGTTGTTGAAGAGCTTCTACATCAAACAAGAATTATTGATGGGGTAAGTTCAATATCCAGTAGGGGTCGGTTCCACCTGCAAGATTTTGAGTGGAACCGTCGATCTAGTGGGTAGGGTTGCAAACCCACCTGTTGCCGCTATCTGGGTTTTCATCATGAAACTCCTTCTAAATAGTACGCAATATGGGGCGACGTTGAGATCCGTTGTCTTATGAAGAAAGGAGGCAAATGCAGAGGATCGTTGACGCGGGATGATGGTCAAGGCCCATAGATCTCGAGAATGGAATATTACTTCAAACTCAATATGGGAATCTTGTAGATCAGCCTGATGGTGTTTGGCCCTAATAGGTTTGAAATGGAAGTTACAAGTGTAAACGGGTGCCAATTGGGAAGGTACAGACTTCAAGGCTCGACTATGTGGCCAAAGAGGTTATACCGGCAGGTAAAAGGAAATCGATCTATGAGGAGAATTCGTCTGTTGCAACTTTAAAGTGCGATCCGCATCCTCTTGTCCAGCACTTATTAAATAAAATGAGATCTGGAAAATGGACGTCAAGACGACCTACTGACATGGCAATCTTGAGGAGACCAATTTTATATGGTGCAAGCCCTCGAGGGATCATAGCCCAAGCTCAAGAGCAAAGGTTTTTGAAACTGAACGGTCGCCATTTATGGACGGAAACAAGGCATCTTGATTTTGGAACAACGATTGATACTGGTGCATCTAAGTCATTATGGCTTTGAACAAAAACGTTTGAATGATACCTTCGGTCTACAAGAAGATCATCAACGCTTCAGTAGTCTTCTTAGTTGTTGTATGTAGACGTTTGTTTCTACTCATTGGGAATGATGTATTTTGTATACCCTTTCCCTGTTAATTATCTTGTTCTGAGCATGCCGATAATTAGATTTATTTACATAATTGTATGTGTTGAATGTATATAATTTGTATTTTGGTCACGGTGAGATCGGAGCGATCTGAACACGTTCATAAAACTCTCGGTATGAGATCCTTCAATTGGTATTAGAGCCAGGTTCTGATATTCCGATTTCATCTGTTGCAACAAAATGAAATTTACATTCATGGTGGGTGTATTTCTACGCTGTTTAATTATTAAATTTGCTGTGGTTTGCCAGATTAATGGATGCTTTTGGGGTGATTAGCCTCGGTTTGATTTAGATCATTTTACATTTGCGGTTATTTGTAAAGGCCCTTGTGTTTTTGGGCATTAATAATCATTATCGAGTCTGTATTCAAAGTTTGTTTGATGTTTTGAGCCGTTCTTCGAAGTTCTGGGCAAGCGTTGCGGCTCTTCGAGGAAGGAGGCGATCTAGGGTTGATCGCATCGTGCGAAGTTCTGGGCAAGCGTTGCGGCTCTTTGAGGAAGGAGGCGATCTAGGGTTGATCGCATCGTGCAGAAGATGTTCTACGTGATGTCCGTTGATTGCATCGTAAAGATGAAGGAGTACGCGATCACTGATGAACGCATCGGTTAAACAATGGAGAATGCGATCAAGAGTTGGTCGCATCGGGTTGATGATCGAGTACGCGATCGCTGAGTATCACATCGTGTAGAAGTTGAGATGCTCACAGATCGCTTAATGCGTGGGCGCGCTAGACGATCATTTAGGTCAGCCAGCTTCATAGCTTAGTAACTAACTAAATTATCACTTAGCATTGCAAGGTAAATTGTTTACCTGGTTGCACACATCATGTAGACGATGAGACACTCGTGTATCGTTTAAGGCACGGGCGCTAGATGATCGTTTAGGTCAGCAAGCTTCATCGCTTAGTAACTGACTAAATGATCGATTAGTAACTCAAGGTAAATCGTTTACCTGTCGTCGCGCTACACGATTGCATGGAAGGTCAGGCTTCGCAGCCTCGTCGTTGTCTACGCGATTGTTTACTTATGCTTCTATCGTCTAGTATGTGCTGAACGATTGTCTACCTACTGGAGTATGCTACACGATGAAGACCTCCTGGCGGTTCAAGACCAAGTTCGCCTGTGAACCGGTTTACTCGATGAAAAATGTACTAGATAGGATTTTTTTCATTCCCATTTTTTTGTAAAGGCTCATCCCAGTCCATTAATCCTTTACTTATTACATGCAATGTATGTTTTTATATGTCATATGGTATGCACATATAGTAAATCCCATCTTAGGTTATGCAATGGTCATGCATCATCTCATTATTGTAATTGTTATAATTTAGAGAAGCATGATTTAATTATGTAAGAGCATGCTCATGCATCATTAATATAAGAGTTATATTAATGCATGCATAACAAGCATTGACATGCATCATCTTTATACTATAAATGTTATAGTATAAGGGTGAATGATAACATGTTTGCTTGGTTGTTACGTGTTATATAAAAGTTATATATAGTAATAACCGGACATTGTATGAAGCATGACACAGGTTATTTTATAATTGTTATAAATGCCTAGTTGTGCACAATGGTTTTAGTTGTTTCTTTTTAAAAGTTAAAAAGAAATTAGAACTAAAAGAAATAAGAAAGACATGCATGCTCACTTAGGTTTAATTCATGGTTTTAAAGTGTTTAAAACTTGGAGCACATAGACCTAAGATCAAAGTTCTAATATGATTAGCAACCCTAAGGCTTTAATCTTTTAATCAGTTTAATTTTGTTTAAGGCGGGTTCTATCTAGGATGGGATATTTAAGTTGACGAAAACGTAACACCCCTACCTGGGAACTTACCTCGAAAGGTGAATTAGATAGATTTAATGCATTCATGCAAGTTAAGAACAGTCCATTAAAGTGTTTAAATGTGACTACTTGAACTTGTTCATATTTCATAGACAAACGTTGTTTATGAGCAGAGTTTAAAAAGATGACTTAGACTAAAATCAGTAGCCGGATTGTCTAGGTTAATGAATCCTTAGGTAGAACATTTAGTGGGAGGTACTTGGTGCATGAGACGCTTCACTTAAACCTTTCACTTTTCTCCTAAATAGTCCACACCATGAGATCTATCCTTGGCCTCGCGGCACCTTTGGTGTGCCCCCCAACGAATGGTGTTTAGATAGGTCAATATCAAGGTGGATGGAGAGAATATTCATAGTAAATGGGAGCAGGAAGTGCGACAGCATATTCCTCGGTCTCCCTCGTTAGGTTGAATAAAGTTACTGCGCATCGCCTCGAGGCACCCTGGGAGTGTCCCCCTAAAAGATGGAAGTTTTGTGCGTTTCTTAATTTGATCTACTGTAAGAGGATAAGGTAATTTAGTCTCTTGTTCTAATCTGTCTTTTCCCTATGGTAAGTGCATTAGGGCGGGACTCTGGCACCGAAAGCGAGGGGTTATACTTACGCAGAATAGTTAAAATTTAACGATTCTGGACCGAAAAATGGTGGTTGTTAGGTTCAGTTCCAAGAGTTAGTTCTACCTAATGATTGAGAATGTCTCATCCCAGTGAAGGGGTAATGATCACCCGACCGGTGGCGTTTGTCCTGCCTCACTGGGGCATCATTGCAAAATAGAAGTCCATAACTTAGGGTACTTGAAACTGTTTTGCAAAACTGATTGGTTTAAAAGTGGTTTAGCAAAATTTTATTAAAGTTTTGTTTGTATTTTTAGCAACATTTTCAAATGGCAACAACCGCGTTATTGTTGTTAAGCGCCAAAAAACTTACTGGCAATAATTTCGCAACATGGAAACACATGATCACGACGATCCTGATCATCGAGGATCTCATGTTTGCTTTCGCGGAGGCTTGTCCTCCTATTCCAGCTCCTAATGCCGCTCGAAATGTTCGGGAGGCATACAAGCGGTGGACAAGGGCGAATGAGAAGGCTCGAGCCTACATCTTGGCAAGTCTTTTTGAAGTCTTGGCCAAGAAACATGAGCCTATGGTCTCAGCGCGTGAGATCATGGATTCCTTACAGGGGATGTTTGAACAACCGTCTGAACAACTTATGCATGAGGCTCTTAAATACATATTCAACTCCAAAATGTAAGAAGGCTCCTCTGTTCATGAACATGTGCTAAATATGATGGTCCACTTCAATGTGGCAAAGTTGAATGGGTCTACCATCGATGAGGGTAGCCAGGTTAGTATAATCCTACATTCTTTGCCGGAGAGCTTCCTGCACTTTGTTAGTAATGTGATTCTTAACAAAGTGAAGTATAACCTTACAACTCTCCTCAACAAGTTACAAACATACCAATATTTACTGAAAAATAAGGAGAGGCAAAAGGGTGAGGAAAATGTTACTTCATTCTCTAGGACGTTCCATAGAGGTTCGACCTCAGGAACGAAGTCTGCACCTTCTACTTCTAACTCTGCAAAGGGGAAGAAAAAGAATGGTGGTAAGGGAAAAGGGAAGACACCTGCTAACCCACCGCTTGTCGCCCCAAGGAGGCGTCCACAAGTTGCTAAGGGAAAGTGTTCCCATTGCAAACAAGATGGACACTGGAAGAGGAACTGTCCTCGGTATCTGAAAGAGAAGAAAGCAACCAAGGCCGATAAAGGTAAATGTGATTTACTTGTGCTTGAAACTTGTTTAGTGGAGAATGATGATTCTACCTGGCTAATTGATTCAGGCGCCACTAACCATGTTTGTTCTTCTTTGTAGGGGATTAGATCTTGGCGACAGCTGGAGGCTGGTGAGATGAGATGACAATGCGAGTAGGCACCGGGCACGTCATCTCAGCTGTGGCAGTAGGAGGACTTCAGTTAGCTTTACATAATATGTTTCTTGTTTTAAAGGATGTATATATTGTTCCTGAACTAAAGAGGAAACTTATTTCTATAAAGTGTTTATTGCAATGTAAATATACTGTCTCTTTTAATTTAAATAAAGTGTTTATTTATAAAGATGGTGTTTTTATTTGCATAGCAAATATGGAATCGAATTTATATGTGCTAAGGACGTTAGCCATTAATTCCCTCCATAATACTGAAATGTTCAGAATTGTCGTAACTCAATCAAAACGTTGACGAATTTCTCCAAAAGAAAATGCCCAACTTTGGCATCTACGTTTAGGGCACATCAATCTCAATAGGATTGAGAGATTGATAAAGAATGGACTTCTAAGTGAGTTAGAAGAAAATTCTTTACCTGTGCGAATCTTGCCTTGAGGGTAAGATGACTAAACGACCTTTTACTGGAAAAGGTTATAGAGCCAAGGAGCCTCTTGAGTTAGTACATTCTGACCTTTGTGGTCCTATGAATGTGCGAGCCCGAGGTGGCTATGAGTATTTTATCAGTTTTACTGATGATTACTCCAGGTACGGGTATGTTTATCTTATGCAACGGAAGTCTGAATCCTTCGAAAAGTTTAAAGAGTTCAAGGCTAAAGTTGAAAATGCATTGGATAGACGGATTAAAACACTTCGATCGGATCAGGATGGAGAGTTTTTGGACTCGGTATTCCAAGACTATTTGATAGAACATGGAATCGTTTCCCAACTCTTAGCACCAGGTACACCTCAGCGGAATGGTGTAGCGGAGAGGAGAAATAAGACCTTGTTAGACATGGTTCGCTCGATAATGAGTTACGCTTCCTTACTAGACTCATTTTGGGTTTCACAGTGGAGATTGTGGTGTACATACTCAACTGTGTTCCCTCCAAGAGTGTTGTAAGAACACCTCTGAAGTTGTGGAACGGGCGTAAAACTAGTTTACGTCACTTCCACATTTGGGGTTGCCCTGCACATGTGCTTGAGGCTAATCCCAAGATGTTGGAACCACGGTCAAGGTTGTGCCTCTTTGTAGGCTACCTCAAAGGTACATGAGGGGGTTATTTTTATGATCCAACGAAAAATAGGGTGTTTGTTTCAACAAACACTACTTTTTTAGAGGAGGATCATATAATGGAGCACAGTTCACAAAGAAAATTCGTGTTACGTGAGCTTTCCAATGAAACTACTGAAACTTCAACAAGAGTTGTTGAAGAGCTTCTACATCAACAAGAATTATTGATGGGAGTTCATCCAGTAGGTCGGTTCCACCTCAAGATTTGAGGGAACCTCGACGTAGTGGGAGGGTTGCAAACCCACCTGTTCGCTATCTGGGTTTCACAGAAATCCTTGCTATAGTAGCAAATGGCGACGTTGAGGATCCGTTGTCTTATAAGAAAGAAGGCAATGAAGGATCTTGACCGGGATGAATGGGTCAAGGCCATAGATCTCGAGATGGAGTCGATGTACTTCAACTCAATATGGGATCTTGTAGATCAGCCTGATGGGGTTTGCCCTATAGGTTGTAAATGGATTTACAAGTGTAAACGGGGTGCCAATGGGAAGGTACAGACCTTCAAGGCTCGACTTGTGGCAAAGGGTTATACCCAGGTAAAGGAAATCGACTATGAGGAGAATTTCTCGCCTGTTGCCATGTTAAAGTCGATCCGCATCCTCTGTCCATTGCAGCTTATTATAATTATGAGATCTGGAAAATGGACGTCAAGACGACCTTTCTGAATGGCAATCTTGAGGAGACCATTTATATGGTGCAGCCCGAGGGATTCATAGCCCAAGCTCAAGAGCAAAAGGTTTGCAAACTGAATCGGTCCATTTATGGACTGAAACAGGCATCTTGATTTTGGAACATACGATTTGATACTGTGATCAAGTCATATGGCTTTGACTAAAACGTTGATGAACCTTGTGTCTACAAGAAGATCATCAACGCTTCAGTAGTCTTCTTAGTGTTGTATGTAGACGTTGTTCTACTCATTGGGAATGATGTATTTTTGTATTTTTGCTTTACCACAAACCAATAAACATAAAATCCTTGGTTATCTGTATGTGACTCAAGTATGTATGTGGTGACATACAAGTGGATCATGTCTTGAGTGATAACCAAAATGGTATGTAGTATATGGATATAGGAGGCAAACCTGATCTTGGTAACGCTACGGACGCGGCTCGCTTTGTTGAATGGTCACAAGTGTTGTGACTTGTCACAGATGGTCTGATCCTAATCATTCGTATTGGGGACATGCGAGCGGGGGCATCCTATACAAAGAGTGGGTGATATAAGACCTGACCACGAATGTTAACATCTAACACCATTCAATGACAAAGACTTCACTTCACTAGGATGACCATAGGTAACATGACCTCAATCCTGAGTGAGTTGGGAACTTCTGCCAAGGAGGGTGATCCTTTGATTTGTACGGGTGCGGGTGGCCAGGTCGCCGATTTAAACTTACCATTTTGAGGATTCGTTTAATTTAGGAGCTGGGAACTCAGCTACACAAGATGGAATTTCACTTCTTCCTCGAGGTAGGGGTAAGTAGAATAGATGGCTTCTTTTTAAGGGTTGATTCCGAGGCTTGAACGATGTGGCGCCACACACCTTCTCTTGGCCTGAGAGGTGTTCACACATAGTTGGACTATGTTGTATTGTTCATTAAAGGAATCAGTGGTACTTAAAGGAGTGAGATGTAACTACAGGTGCAAAATGGTAAATTGGCCCAGCTGTACTTAGGAGCATCTATGAAGGGTTATTGTACTCATGATTGGTTATATCCGATGGACACAAAAATATATCTGTGTAAGAAGAGTTCAACTGTTGGTCTTTAGTGGAATGCTTGATAGTTAACGGATGGTGGATCTCATGGCTAAAGAGTTTAATCAGCTATTCACGTACCGTTGGAGCTTCGAGCCATAGGTCCATTAGGTCCCCTGGGTAGCTTAGATAAAGTTGAGAACGAGTGTTTGGGTTAATTTGAAATGTTCAAATTGACAAGAGGAAGTTCGATTATATATGATACAATTGGGCTGGTTAATTATATATGATTAATTGGCTAAATGTATGAGATACATTATTTTGGAGGAAATTAGATATAAATATGATTTATATCAAGTAGAGGAGAAAATACTTAGTAGATATGTGATATCAAACTATAGGATAAAAATATAATATGATTATATTTATTAATTAATTAGTTGATTAATTATATGATAATTAATCATTTTCCACGTCCGGGCGTGGGTAGTGGGCAGCGTTGGTTATGGTAACCGATGGGTTAAAAATGAAAAAAGTTTTTCATTTTGAATTGTGCAATCAATATTGATTCTTCCGCCCAAAAATATTTCGTGAAACGATCGCCCAAGAGCCTATACGATAGTTGCTTCTCCACCTAAACGATCGTTCACCTCACATTTTAACTAAACGATCGTATACATTTTTCCTAAATGATAGTTCAGCATTTCATACACGATTGTATAGCTCCTCTATGCGATAAGCACTTCTGCTATACAATAGCACTATTTTTTCTCCCACTTGCTTATCGCCTACACGACTCATTTGTCCTTCGTCCTCTACCAAATTCACCAAAGCCCACCCTTTGAGTTTTCACTCCGAAAATACCTGGGGCTCATTAATGGTGGTGTCGTCCTCGTTGCAGCGTTCTGTTGGGATTGATGTCCTAATTCTCCTGGAGTCTCGTTGTTTTGTAAAGATGCACAATGTTAAATGAATAAAATAAGTGTTATTTAATTCTGACATTTACTCATATCCAATAAACAAAGCTCCTTGATTATCTTATGTGAACTTAAGCATGTATATGTGATATACAAGTGGATCATGCCTTAAGTAATAACCTAAATTGATCTGTAGTATAAGGATTAAGGTGGGATACCTGATCCTGGTGACACTATAGATACGACCCGCTTTGTAGAGGTTTGCAAGTGTTGTAAACTACTATAGATGGTAGATCCTGACCATTCATGTGGAGACATGGAACGGAGGTGTCCTATACAAAGAGTGTGTATAAGACCTAGACCACGAGATGACTAGACTCTGTATATAACGCCGTTGATACTAGAGACTTGCATTTCACCTAAACGACCATAGGTGACACGACCTCAATCCTGAGTGTTTTGTGAACTCCTGCCTTTGAGGGCGGTCCTTTGATTAGTATGGGTGAGAGTGGCCAGATTGCCAACTCAACATGCCTACCTTTTTGGGGACTTGTTTGATCTGGGAGCTGGAAACTTAATCCACAATATGAAATTCACTCCTTTCTCGAAGCAGGGATAAGTTGAGAGATTGCTCCCTTAAGGGCTGATTCTGGGGCTTGAACATAGTGACTACAACTTCTCTTTGGAAGAGAAGACTCAGTCATAGTAGGACTATGATTTATGTTCATTAGAGGGATAAGTAGTTCTTAAGGAGACAGATGTAACTATAGGGGCATAACGGTTATTGGCCCAGCCGTACTTACGAACGATCTGTGAAGGGTTGTCTTACTACTGATTAGTTAAGATGGACACATAATATATCTGTAGTGAGGAGAGTTCAGCTGTCGGTCTTTAGTGGAGTACCTGGAAGTTAACGGATGGTGGATCCCGTGACTAAAGAGTTTAGTCAATTATTCACGTACCATTGGAGCTTCGAATCTATAGGACCATGAGGTCCCCTTGGTAGCTTGGATTCATGTTGAAGGATCACGTGCTTGGTGTTGATTTGAAATGTTGAAATTGACAAGAGGTATTTTGATTATATGTGATATAATCGGTATGATGTATGAGATACATCTAGTGAAGGATTGATGTAAATGAGATTTATATTAAGTACCATGGAATAGAAAAAGAATTATGGTTTATATGTTTCATGAGATGAAATATTAAAACTATAGGTTATAAATATAGTATGATAAGTTGGTTATCATTTATATTTATAATAATANTAGGTTATAAATATAGTATGATAAGTTGGTTATCATTTATGTTTATAATAATATTAATTATTAGATAATTAATACTTTTTCTTTTAAATAACCAAATGTAGTGGGTGGTTATTGATCATGGTAACCGTGAGTTTAAAAGAAAATCGGTTTCCTATTTTGAAAAAGAGGTTTTTACAAAAGATTGAAAAAGAATTTGAGTTCTCTCTGGCGAAAAGAATCTCATGATCGTCAAGTAAATACAGATTTACTGAATGATGGTTGGGCTAGGTAAACGATCGTGCAGGTGCTAGCTAAACGATCGTGTAGTGTTTACTAAACGATCACATAGCTTTGCTAAACGATTGCTGGCCCAAGGTAGACGATCGTGTAGAATCGACCGAGCTAGACGATAGAGCTAAAAGGTTGCATAGCTTTTGCTAGACTATCACATAGCTTTATCTAAACGATTGGGCATCGACCTAGACGATAGGTCTCCGACTTCTCTCACTTGCCCAGTCGTGTACGCGATCGTTCTTTTCTCCCTTGGTCTTCCTTACATCAAGTCCGTACAGAGCCCACCCTCTGGATTCTCATTCCGAGAATACCAAGGTCGCCCTGTTGGTGGTGTCAGACTCAACTCGACACCGTCGAGATTTTTCGGAGGCCGTTCACTGTTGCGGAGGAGTTCATGACCGAAGAGATCGTTGAGGACGAGCGCAAAGTGTTCATGCTATGTTTGTGCGGTGTTGCAGCCATGTATATTGAGCGCTCGTGGTTGTTGTGATCGATCAGAGTGCGCATCAGAGCGTGGAGACGCTTCTGCTGTTGTTAGTACAGTTTTCCCTCCGTATATTTTGTTGTTTATTGCTATAATTTCTCTGTACATTATATAACCGCTTGTATTGAAGTTGACTGTAAATGATTTGTTGATTCATGATTGTAATTTGGAATATTCTTGCTTCCGCTACTCACGAAAATTGCGTTTCCGATTTTCTTCAATTGGTATCAGAGCCAGGTTCTCTGATATTCCAAATTATAGATCTGAATCGAACGATTTATACAGTCGCAGTGGGTTTCTGCATTTGTAGTTAACCATTTTCTACATTTGTGGATGAATTTGATGAATGTTTCGAGTTTAAATTGCCTTTTTGTTAAAGCTTTAGTTATTACAAAGTGTTAATTGTAAGGGCCCCTGTGTTTTTGGGCGGAATTAACTTTATAATCGAGTTTGTAATTCAAAAAGTTTGAGTTCATCGAGACGTTCGTGATGAAGCTTCGATGCATGGCGATGCTATTCTCAACGAAGAAGAAGATCAAGCGTTGATCAGATCATGTAGCCTCAGGTAAACCATCGTAGGGATTTTACTAAGCGATCGTTTAGATTTTTTTCTAGATGATCATGTAGTATTTTCTAAAAGATCGTTTGGCTAATGTTAAGCGATGGGGTAAATCGTTTACCATATCGCGTAGCGTTGGTTGTGCGATCGCATAGGCGCTGGAGGTAGGCGATCATAGTGGGAGCATGCGATGCTCGTCATTTAGTAGAAGGTGCGCACTAGACGATCATGTAGTTAGCAAGTTTCATCACTTTGTTACTACCTATGCGATCGCACGTATGCGATATGGAGACGCCAGCTAAGCGATCGCTTAGGTGATGATGCTTCGCGGCATCGTAGTCGCTTAGACGATCGCGGAAGGCGAGTGTCGTGGTTGCGAGCGCTGCTTAAGCAGATCGTGTACTTTAGGCTTCATCGCTTTGTAAAGGTACACGATCGTGTAGTAATAACTAAACGATCATTTGGATTTTTCAAGACGATCGTATAGTAATGCTAAACGATCGTTTCACTCTGGGAGTGTTGGTAAGTGATAGAACGAAGGGTTTGTTTTATTGTGTAGACGATCGCGGGGTGCTTTGTACACGATGGATGGTTGAAGAAGCGATGCTTTGCTGAGCAGTTCAAGACCCGGTTCGCCTGTATGAACGAAGACTCCTTATTTTTGTAATAGATAGCTTTCCCTTTTGTGTTTTAAGGCAATTTTACCCGATTCATCAACTTTTATTGCTTATACATGTGATGTATGGTACTTATATGTCAAAGTTTTGTCATATAGTTAAAAACCCACCTTAGTTTGTGCAATTACTCATGCATCATGTATTATGAATGTTATGATCAAGCATGAAGAAATTACTTGAAAGCATGCGCATGCATCATGAAATATAAGAGTTATATTTGCATGCATTGAGCATTATCATGCATCATCCTTTTATTATAAATGTTATAGTCTACGGGTGAATGGAAGCATGTTTTGCTTGTTTCATTGCGGATTTTGTATAAAATAAGCAGCAATGAATGGACAATGCATTGAGCATGACACTTAGGCCGTTTATAAGCGTTATGAATGCCTTGCATGTGTTAGCCTCGCATTGTGGTGGTTGTTTTCCGTTTATAAGTGTTATAAAGGAAATTATACCTAAAATCAATAATTCAGAGTTGTATGAAGACTTAGGGTGAACTCAAGTTTTTAAAAGGGTTTTAAAATTGGATTGAGATAGACCTAAGTTTAAGTGGTTCTAAAGGGTTTAGTAACCTAGATTAATCTTTTAATATTGGTTTAATAGGATTAAATTGGTTGGAATAAAAGATTAAATTTATTGTAAACCTATCTATAAGGGACCTTTTGTCTAAGGCGGGTTTTGGCTAGGCTAGGGTTCTTTAAGTTGACAGAAACGTAACACCCCTACCTGGGCTACCTGGAAAGGTGAATTAGATAGATTTTCAACAAGCATGTGACGTTTTGGTCAAAGACTTCGTTAAAGAGTTTAATAGATGATGATCAAAAGTTGTTCAACTATCCAAAGTAAAAGTTACTCTTGGAAAAACCTAAAAGTCACTTAGTTAAAATCCTTAGCCGTGTTTTTTTCTAAGTAAACTAAACCCTAGGTTTAAAATCCTCAGTGGGAGGAGGAGGCACATCAGATATGTCTATGATTCCACTCACGTTTCTCCCTATATGTTCACACTGTGAGATTCATGCTTGGCCTCCAGATGTCCCAGAATGCATCCCCCTTCGGATGGTGTATGCATGAGTCAATATCAAGATGGACGGAGAGAGTATTTATAGTAAGTGGGTGAAGGGTGTGTGCCAACACGTCCTATGGTCTCTGTCATTGGTTCACATCGTGAGATGATTCTGTACGCCCTCGTGTCTCCTTCGATGCGGGCCCCTTCAGATGGGTTTTATGCAGTTGGTCAATATCAAAGTGAACTCCATAAATGGATAGGGTTGCTTTAGGTTTTGCCCCAATCAGATTTTTTCCCTTCAGATTGGCCTTTTGGGATGTACCTTTAGGGCTTAAAATGGCGGGTCACACTTACGGGAGATTAGTAACTAAGTTAATGATCTCTTGGCCAAATTCAATGATAGCTAGTCGTTATAGGAACAAGAGTTATTCTGGTATTAATGACTAGTTGAGATCTTCTCAATTCAGAGGAGGGATAACTGACCTCCCTTCGGCAGCTTTTGTCCACCTTCGAAGCGTCGTTGCGAAACTAGATGTCACACGGGGTTCATGTTAGTTTTGCTAAAACCTTATTGGATGTTATTTTGTTTTACAACGGGTATGTGCTTAAAACCTAACATAGGTCAATATGTTTTTCTTTTCAGCAACTCGTTAGTATTTCCGTTTAAAGCTTTTCAAAATGACCGATTTATTACAGTGGAAAGAATCGTGTGAAATTAATTTTGTGGCAAACGACCTCCATCTCACTACTCTCCAAAAGAGGAGACAAGACAGTAAATATGATTTATTGGTCTTGGAGACATGCCTGGTAGAGAATGATGATTCTGCCTGGATTCTTGATTCAGTGCTACCAATCATGTCAGTTCCTCTTACCAAGGATTTAGCTCCTAATAAACATTGCCATAGGGAGAGATGACTCTTCGAGTTAGTAATGGTGAGGTTGTTTCAGTTATTGCTGTAGGCAGGCTGAAGTTATTTGTTGACAAGAAACGTCATCTATTACTGGATAATGTTTTTGAGTTCCTCATATTAAGAGGAACTTAATCTCGGTTTCTTGTCTCATTGAACAAGGCTACGCCGTCTCCTTTTCTGAGAATAAAGTGTTTATTTTCAAGAATGGAATGGAGATTGGTTCTGGTTCAATGAAAATTAACTTATATGTACTAAGGCCATTAGTCATAAAAGCCTTGTTTAACATTAAATGTTTAATACGACAACAACAGCTAAAAGACCAAAGGTTTCTCCAAAGGAAAATGCCCATCTTTGGTTTCTAAGGTTAGGTCATATCTACCTCAATAGGATTGAAAAGTTGGTGAAGAGTGGACTTCTAAAGAGTTTAGAAGAAAACTTCTTGCCGGTATATGAATCATGCCTCGAAGGCAAGATGACCAAACAACCTTTTACTGGAAAAGGTTACAGAGCCAATGAAGCCTTGAAGCTTGTACATTTAGACCTCTGTGGTCCGATGAATGTTAGAGCTTGAGGTGGGTATGAATATTTCATCTCTTTCATAGATGATTATTCAAGATTTGGGTATCTCTTCCTAATGCAACGTAAGTCTGAAGCCCTTGACAAGTTCAAGGAGTATAAGGCTGAAGTTGAAAACTTGTTAAGTAAGAAGATAAAAATACTACGATCTGATCGTGGTGGAGAGTATATGGACCTCCAATTCTAGAACTATATGATAGAACATGGGATTGCGTCCCAACTCTCGGCCCCAAGTACACCTCAGTAGAATGGTGTATCAGAAAGGAGAAACAAGACCTTGTTGGACATGGTTCTTTCATGATGAGTTATGCTCATCTTCCAGACTCGTTTTGGGGTTATGCAGTGCAGACTGCATGTTATATCCTGAACAACGTTCCCTCAAAAAATGTTTCTGAAACACCTATTGAGTTATGGAGAGGCCGTAAAGGTAGTTTATACCACTTCAGGATTTGGGGCTGTCCGACACATGTGCTAGTGAATAACTCAAAGAAGTTGGAACCGTGTTTGAAGGTTTGCCTCTTTGTGGGCTACCCCAAGGAAACGATAGGAGGATACTTCTATGATCCAAGTGAGAACAAAGTGTTTTTTTTCCACTAATGCTATCTTCTTGGAAGAAGATCACATGAGGGATCATAAGCCACGAAGTAAGCTCATTTTACGTGAGATCTCAAGTGAGACTGAGACTGCTAAGGGTTCAACAAGAGTTGCTGAAGAGGCCGACAGATCAACAAGAGTTGTTGAGATCGGGACGTTTAGTCAACCAGTTCAAGAGTTGAGACTGCTCGATGTAGTGGGAGGGTTATAAACCCACCGGATCGCTACATGGGTTTGACTGAAGCCCAAAACGTCATTATGAATGATGGGGTTGAGGATCCATTGTCTTTTAAGAAAGCAATGGAGGATGTTGAGAAAGATGAATGGGTTAAGGCCATGAACTAGAAAATGGAGTTTATGTACTTCAATAACGTCTGGGAGCTTGTTGATCCACCTGATAAGGTAAGACCTATTGGGTGTAAATGGATCTATAAGCGAAAAAGAGGTGTAGATGGAAAGGTGCAAACCTTTAAGGCTAGGCTAGTGACAAAGGGTTATACCCAGGTTAAGGGAGTTGACTATAAGGAAACTTTCTCACCTGTTGTCATGCTTAAGCCTATCTAAATTCTTCTGTCCATAGCCATATTTTATGATTATGAAATATGGAAAATGGACGTCAAGACTGCCTTTCTGGATGGTAATCTTGAGAAGACTATCTATATGACTCAACCAGAGGGGTTCATAGTTTCAAATCAAGAGCAAAGAGTTTGCAAGCTTAATAGGTCCATTTATGGGCTGAAAGAAGCACCTCGATCTTGGAACATCAGATTTGACACTGCTATCAAGTCGTTTGGCGTTGACCAGAACGTTGATGAGCCTTGTGTTTACAAGAAGATCATCAACAACTTAATAGCTTTCTTGGTACTGCATGTGGATGATTTCCTACTAATTGGGAATGACGTAGGATATCTGACTAACATTAAGAGTTGGCTAACTGCCCAGTTCCAAATGAAAGATTTGGGTGAGGCACAATATGTTCTCGGGATCAGGATCATTCGGGATCACAAGAACAAACGGTTAGCCCTGTCTCAGACATCGTACATTGATCAAATATTATTCAGGTACAGGATGAAGGATTCCAAGAGGGGTTTGATACCTTTCAGGCATGGAATCGTTCTGTCTAAGGATCAATGTCCTAAGATACCTCAAGAGGTTGAGGAGATGAGATGGATTCCCTATGCTTCTGCTGTAGGAAGCTTGATGTATGCAATATTGTGTACTAGACCCAACATTTGCTATGCAATAGGGATTGTCAGTCGGTATCAGTCCAATCCAAGATTTGATCACTGGACTGTGGTCAAAACGATCCTCAAGTATCTTTGGAGAATGAGGGACTACATGCTTGTGTATGGAGATAAGGATCTGATTCTTATAGGATACACAGACTTCTGACTTTCAGACGATCTCCGAGATTCTCGCAAATCGACATCGGGGTCAGTATTTACTCTGAATGGAGGGGCTGTAGTTTGGCGAAACAATCAAAACAAGGATGCATCCCGGACTCCACTATGGAAGCCAAAATACGTAGCGGCTTGTGAAGCTAAGGAGGTTGTTTGGCTTGAGAAAGTTCCTTGCAGATTTAGAACTTGTTCCAAATATGGATTTGCCTATCACTCTTTATTGTGATAAACAGCGGGGCTATGGCAAATTCGAAGGAGCCTCGGAGTCATCGTCGAGGTAAGCACATAGAACGGAAAAAATCACTTGATCAGGGAGATTATGTATCACAGTGATGTGATAGTTGAGAAAATCGCATCAGAGCACAACGTTGCTGATCCCTTTACAAAGGCCCTCATGGTTAAAGTGTTCAAAGGGTCACATGGAGAGTCGGGTCTACGGGACATGCAGCGTCTTGTCTAGAGCAAAGTGGGAGATGATATTGGGGTATGCCCTAGTTTATTGTATATTGTACATTTTTATATTGTATTGTACATTAGTCTCTCGAGTCATTAGGACAAGTGAGAGATTGTTGGAATTGATGTCCTAATCTCCTAGAGTCTCGTTTGTTTTGTAAAGATGCACATTGTTAAATGAATAAACAAGTGTTATTTAATTCTGACATTTACTCATATCCAATAAACAAAGCTCCTTGGTTATCTTATGTGAACTTAAGCATGATATGTGATATACAAATGGATCATGCCTTAAGTGATAACCTAAATCGGTCTGTAGTATAAGGATTAAGGTGGGATACCTGATCCTGTGTAGACACTACGGATACGACCCGTTTATAGAGGTTTGCAAGTATTGTAAACTACTACAGATGGTAGATCCTAACCATTCATGTGGAGATGTGGAGCGGAGGTGTCCTATACAAAGATTGTGTATAAAGACTTGGACCATGAGGATGACTAGACTCTGTATTATAACGTCCGTTGATACTATAGACTTGCATCTCACCTAAACGACCATAGGTGACACGACCTTAATCCTGAGTGTTTTGTGAACTCCTGCCTTTGAGGGCGGTCCTTTGATTAGTATGGGTGAGATGGCCAGATTGCCAACTCAAACATGCCTACCTTTTTTGGGGACTTGTTTGATCTGGGAGCTGGAAACTTAATCCACAATATGAAATTCACTCCTTTCTCGAAGCAGGGATAAGTTGAGAGATTGCTCCCTTAAGGGCTGATTCTGGGGCTTGAACATAGTGACTACACTTCTCTTTGGAAGAGAAGACTCAGTCATAGTAGGACTATGATTTATGTTCATTTAGAGGATAAGTAGTTCTTAAGGAGACAGATGTAACTATAGGGGCATAACGGGTTATTGGCCCAGCCGTACTTACGAACGATCTGTGAAGGGTTGTCTTACTACTGATTAGTTAAGATGGACACATAATATATCTGTAGTGAGGAGAGTTCAGCTCGTCTTTAGTGGAGTACCTGGAAGTTACGGATGGTGGATCCCGTGACTAAAGAGTTAGTCAATTATTCACGTACCATTTGGAGCTTCGAATCTATAGGACCATGAGGTCGGCCCCTTGGTAGCTTGATTCATTTGAAGGATCACGTGCTTGGTTGTGATTTGAAATGTTGAAATTGACAGAGGTATTTTGATTATATGTGATATAATCGGTATGATGTATGAGATACATCTAGTGAAGGATTGATGTAAATGAGATTTATATTAAGTACCATGGAAATAGAAAAAGAATTATGGTTTATATGTTTCATGAGATGAAATATTAAAAATATAGGTTTATAAATATAGTATGGATAAGTTTGGTTATCATTATATTTATAATTAATATTAATTATTAGATAATTATATACTTTTTCTTTTAAATAACCAAATGTTAGTGGGTGGGTTATTGATCATGGTAACCGTGAGTTTAAAAGAAAATCGGTTTCCTATTTTGGAAAAGAGATTTTTTACAAAAAGATTGAAAAAGATTTGAGTTTTTCTCTCTGGCGAAAAGAATCTCATGATCATCAAGTAAATACAGATTTACTAAATGATGGTTGGGCTTAGGTAAACGATCGTTGCAGATGCTAGCTAAACTATTGTGCAGTTGTTTACTAAACGATCGTGTAGCTTTGCTGACGATCGCTGGCCCAAGGTAAACGATCGTGTAGAATCGACCGAGCTAGACGATAGAGCTAAACGATCACATAAGCTTTTACTAGACGATCGCATAGTTTTATCTAAACGCTATATGATAGATCTCCGACTTTTTCCCACTTTCCAGTCGTGTATGCAATCGTTCTTTCCTCTCTTCGTTTGCCTCACACCAAGTCCGATCAGAGCCCCCTCTAGATTTCTCACATCGAGAATACCAAGGTCGCTTTTGTTTGTGGTGTCAGACTCAACTCGACACCATCGAGGTTTTTTCGGAGGCCGTTCATGGTGCTACAGAGGCCGTTCACTGTTGCGCGAGGAGTTCGTACCGAGGAGGATCGTTGAGGACAAGCGCGAAGTGTTTGTGTTTATGTTTTGCAGTGTTGTAGTCGTGTAGATCGAGCGCTCGTGGTTGCTTATGATCGATCAGAGTGCACATCGGAGCGTGGAGACACTTCTGCTGTTGTTAGTACAGTTTTCCCTCTATACATTTTATTGTTTCATGCTGTAATTTCTCTGTACATTGTATAACCGCTTGTATTGATGTTGACTGTAAATGATTTGTTGATTCATGATTGTAATTTGGAATATTCTTGCTTCCGCTTCTCACAAAAATTGCATTTTCGATTTCCTTCAGTGTTCGCGTTGATCGTGCTGCTGTAGTTGACGTTCCCGCCGGGTGTTGGTAGATCTGTTGGTGGGATCCACTGCGTTGGGGTTCTAAAAGTTCGAAGTTAGTCTTCAACTGGTATGGAACCCTTTCCCTATTAATTTTCTTATTCTGAGCATGCTGATAATTAGAATTATTTGCATAACTATATGGTTGAATGTATATAATTTGTATTTGGTCACGGTGAGATCGAAGCGATCTGAACACATTCATGGAACTCTCGGTATGAGATCCTTCAAAAGGGAGGGGTTGTGGTGGGTCAGGAATGTTGGAAATGGTTAAGTGTGGTGAAGAGGAGTGATTTAAGGTGGCAGGGGTGAGTGTTGGTGAAGGAGAAGGAAGAAGGGAATTTAGTGAGTTGGTGGAAGGATCAGGTGGCTGAAGGGTAGGGACAGTAGGTTGGCTAGTTAGTGTAGGTTGGGAGGAGGGAGAAGGGATGGAAGAAGATAGATGATAGGGATCATGGTGATGAACAGTATTGCTTTGAGGACTGGCAATAGACCGATTTAGTGAGGAAGGGCAGGGAGGAGTGATGGGAATAGGAATGGAAATCACAGAGGGGGAAGGAGACTGTGAAGGAGTTTGTTTGTGTTTGAAGTTCATCTATGAAAGAAAAGGCAGTTTCATTGAACACCACATGCCTAGGGACATATATTCGACCTATGGTGGGATGAAGGCAGAGATATCCTTTGTGTAAAGAAGTGTATCCTAAGAAGATGCATTCATGAGACCGGTATTGAAGCTTATGATCATTAAACGGTCTAAGGAAGGGGAAACAAGCACAGCCAAACACTTTAAAAAGCTGGTAATCTGGAAACTTATTGTATAGGATTTCATAGGGAGATTTGTTGGCAAAGAGAGGTGTAGGTAACCGATTTATGAGATATGTGCTGTGTGGAAAGCAAAAGGCCAGAAAATGTGTGGAACAGATGAATGGGCAAGCATAGACAATCCTACCTCAACAATATGTCTATTATTTCGCTCAATAGTGCCATTTTGTTGGGAGGTGTAAAAGCAAGATAAACAGTAGAGTATGCCAAGTTTGTCTAGAATAGGTGAGAGGGCTTTGAATTCACCTCCTCCATCAATTTGGATTGCTTTTATAATGATGGAAAATTGATTTGATACCATTGTTTGAAACTTGATGAAAAAGGAGAGAACATCGGATTTTGTTTTTATGGTGTATATTTAAGTGAAGCGCGAGAAAGCATCAATAAACAAGAGAAAATATTTGTCTCCATTCACTGAATTTATAGGGGAAGGACCCCATACATCAGCATACACAATGTGAAAGGGAGAGGAGGGACGAGAAGTAGAAGTATGAAAAGGTAAATGATAGCTCTTGGCCATTTGACAATGCTTGCAAACAGATACATTTGCATTGTTTTTGTACTTCAGTCTGCATTTGGACAGGACGGATTGAACTATTGGAATGGAAGGGTGTCCTAAGCGACGATGCCACAAGGAAACATCTATGAATGTTGAAACAAAGGCAGTGGGATGAAGGGAGTGAGTGGATGAACTTGGAACAGCTGGATTGATAGAGAGCTTGTATAGGCCACGATCAAGTGTGCCCCGGAGGAGTGGACTCTTGGTTTGAAGATCCTTCATAATAAACGAGTCATGAAAAAAATTCAACATAAGCATAATTGTCATGACATAAGCGACTTACCCTAATAAGATTTCGAGAGATGAAAGGTGTGTGAAGGACAAAGTGAAGATGGACAGGAGTGCTAGATATAGGGGACAAAAAAATGTAAAGAGCTAGTATAAGAGATGGGAAGAGACTTACCATTTCCTATCACAACTTGTTCACCACCATAATATGGTGTAGGCTGTTAGATGTTGGACAGATCAGGGGTCATATAGTGGGTAGGTCCCGAGTCCATATACCAGCCTTCATCTAGATGATTGGATTTGGGAGCAGGGGATGCAATGACATAGGATAAGGATTGATTGGTGGTTGGAGCAGTTTAAGCAAAGTGAGCTTGGGGAGGGTGAATGGTCCTATATTTGGGGTTATCAATATTGTAGCATGATAGGGCTGTATGGCCAAGTTTATTGCAGATTTGACATTGAGGTCTATTAGAGGAATGCGATGGTTGATAAGGGGGTGGTCGTTGAGCTCGGGTAGGGGATCGAGGAAAGGTATGGTCAGCAGTAGTAATAGGAGAGAAAGGAAGACTAGGAAGGATACCTGGAAGAGGGGGGTCTGAAGGATGGTTTGCTGTGTTGTTGCCAGTGAGGTTGTCGAGATTGTAGAGAAAGATGGGCAACAATGGCTTAGATGTGTTGGAGTTGATCCAAAGCAGTCTGTGTTTCCAATCGAGAATCATATGTGATAAGCAGGCTTCGAACATCAGCTATGAAGGGGCAGTCAGTTCTGTTCTGAATAGAAGTCACAAAAGGATTGTACTCATTTCCGAGATCTTCAAGAATATAACCAAGATGGTCATGATAAGACAGAGGTTCTTCAATGGCAACAAATTTAAATGTCTTTGATCTTTGCTAGGTACTAGGACACAGTGGTACTATCCTTCCTTATTTTCTAAAGTTGAGATCTCAGTCCCATGATCTAAGCTGTTGAAGACGACTCATAAACTGTGCGAAGAGCTTCCCAAATCTCCAATGCTGATTCATAGCCGACGATTTCAACCATTTTATCTTCATTTAGGGAGGAATGGAACCAGCTCATAATAGTGTGATTGCACTTTTGCCAATAAGAAAAATGAGGGTAGATATGTGTCTGTTGAGGATTGAGGTATTTGGGAGGTTGGGGATAGGTGCCGTCAATGAAACTTTCAAGGCCGTAACCCATGATTAAGTTTAGAAGCTAATTTTTCCAGAGGAGGTAGTTGGAATCATTGAGTTTGACAGTGAGTGATTGGGACATGTGAGGGAAGTTCGCTACTGAAGATTGCGGGGATAGGAGTGTGGAGAACGGATTATAGGGTACCTGGGTCGAAAAAGGATGGTGGGTAGGAAAACTGGCATACTGAGAGTGAAGGGGCGGCGGTGGAGGGCCATATTGAGAAGGGAAGAATGGGTTTCGAGCAAGAGGAGGAATTCGTTGAGTAGCAGGCGGGGTAAACGATGATGAGGATATGGAGATGTTGGTTGGAGGTGGGACTGTCAATTGAGTGCCTAGGTTTGATGTTACCGACAGAGTGGAATCTTCTTCTGATGTTCCCGAGCTTGACGCCATGAAGGAAAAAAAGGTTGGATGCTTATTGCTCTGATACCATGTAGAAGACGAAGAGACAGTAAAGAGAAAAGAGAAATTTGGTAGACGAAGGACTTTGCACAATATGGTGGCTATCGCAGTGTTGCTATTTATTAATGTATAAAACGCCACTTGGCACAAGGAGATAGGTGGACGATAACAACTAGGAGAGAGAAGAATAAAACTTAACAACAAAATAGTGAAAATAGAAAGCTGAAGAGAAAACAGAGAAAATGGAGAAATTCCTTTCAAAAGGAAAAACAGAAAAGTTGGGCGTCTCTTTTTATCAGTTGAGATATAAACTCAACTCAAATTTTGGGAGGAAAATTTGGTATGTCACCATATTTTATACCATGTCCACCAATAATGCACTTAGCCCTCATCACCATCGATGCATGCCTGTGTTACCACTCTGCCCACTATCTCTGACGACTTCCATCAATAGCCAACTCCAACGACCACCATCAGTAGTCAATTCCGACCACATCCGACGACTTCCATCAACAGCCAACTCCGATGACCACCATTGGTCACCTCCACCAACTCTAACAATTATTATTTTAAATTATTAGTTCATAGTATCTTATAGTCATTTTTTATAGTAATTTGACATTATTAAAAACATTTTTAGCATAAAACAAACCAAAGAAATTTGTATGTAAAAACAATTTCAAGAAAGAGTTGTCAAATAGAGAAGTGTTTTTATTTTAAATAATTATTAACAAAAGTGTTTAAATTAAAATAAATTTTCGAAAAACATTTTTTTTTTTCAAATTAATCTGAAGAAAAGCTTGTACCATGGCAAAAAAAGTATTATAAAGTGGAGTTTGAGAGGTAAAAGGAAGTTGTCAAAGATATATAAAAGATTTGGATAAATTATTATTATTATTATTATTATTTTGTAGGTGGACTTGGCCATTTGTTGTCACATGTCATTTTTTAAATCATATAACTATCCGAAGAATGTGGCTTTTGTTACATATTTTTTATGCCAACCATATAACATGATATTAATAGGGTCATTATAGTACAATTATATTTTGGGATATTTCATTTATGATATAAATTCAAATTTTTTTTGTTCCAGTGAATCCAATATAATTTTGTTCAACTTAATTAGAATTGTTACATGCACAAATTTATAAAATAATCACTTTTAAAAAAAAAAAAATTAATTGCATGATGCAAAAGTAAACCGTAAACCTTATTTCCCAAACATATGATATAAATTCAAATTTGTACTTAAAAAAAAGTGCAATCCATAGTTTATTAGAAAGAATATATAAAATTATTGAACAAAAAAGTTTTCAAACAAAAATAATCCCCCTAAAAAAAGATTGTTTGTATCAGAACAAACTGTGTCAAATACTCCTAACATATGAACTCAACTTAGTACCCAGAATATCTAAAACATAAACATAGGAACTTCACATACATATAAACTACATAGACATGAATTCCATACATCATATTTCATTTCAACGCCCCAAGCAGCACCTTAAAGATTTATTGTTATAAAATAAAAAATGGAGGATCTAACAAATTTTCAAATGTCCATGTCATCTATAAGGAAGCACTAGTATAAGTTTTTCGTTAAGCCAATTTCCTAGTTATAACAGTAAATGGGGGGGTTTGATGTGGATAGTGATAATGAAGTGCAAGAAAGATAAGATGCAAGAGTAAATGTAAACTAGGTGTTGGATTTATTTGATGGTGTTGACATTCAACAAACAGAAGCTATTGGGATCCTAAGCACTCTAACTACATCAATTTTAGTGGATTAGCATGCATAATTCTGGTTTTTCTAAATTTAGAGTTTATAGAAATTACCTTTATACTCAATTGCTCCAATCAACCTGTGAAATTTCTCCAAGAATTTGTTGTACTTGATGTCTCCCACTGCTTCAATTGAAATGACTTCTCTAGTGCCCACCTTGAAAATCATTTCATGTTCTAAGAGCTGTCTAAGAACTAGTTTCCTGTAGAAAAGTACAAACGTGGTTAACGGCATCTGAATCTAATATCCAGGTTAAGTGAGAATTTTCCACTAAGCATATTTCAACGACAAGTAAATCTGATTTACCTTGTTTAGCCTTTTCAGCTCTCTTTTCAGCCAAATATTTTGGACAGTTTCGCTTTCAATGCCCGTCCTCTCCACAATGGAAACACTTTCCTGTGAGAGCTTTGTTTTTCTTTGCAGTAGGTTTCTTATTTCCTTTTCCCTTTTTCTTCATCTAGATACTTTTATCTTTAGATGAAGAAAGGGCATACTTCTTTTTTTCTGAAGGCTTCATTCCCGAAGATGATCCATTCAGAAATTTTTTCTGATGTGAAAGAACATTTGCTTCACTTTCTTTTAACTTCATCATCGATTGGTAAGTCTGGAGTTGATTTAATAAAGTAGTCAAATTGTAATCAATCTTATTCCATTACCGCATTAGTTCGGAAGGTCGAGAAGCTCTTCGGAAGAGACTCAAAGATCATACTTAATTGACTAGTTTCGTCTATGGTAGCCCCGTGAGCTTTTGCAATGTTAAAGTGAACCATCATGTCTAGGACATGCTCCCTGACATTGTTTCCATCTTTTATGCAAGAGTTATAAACATATTTTATAGCCTCGTTTCGTACGAAAGATGATGGTTGCCCGAACATTTCCTGTAACAATGCCATGATCTCACGAGTTGTGGGCATGGCTTCATGTTTCTTGTTGAGCACATTAGATATGCTCAACAAGATATAGGCCCTTTCCTTTTCATTAGCCCTTACCCACCTATCATAAGCATCTCGAACGTTTTGGTTAGCATTTAAACTGGGAATAGGAGGACATTCCTCCGTTAAAACAAAACGCAGTCATCAACTACTAATATTGTGTTTATGTTTGACTTCTAGTTGGAGTAACCCTCTCCATTAAATTTGTCAGAAGCAAGAAGTTGTATTATCAAGTTTGACATTGCTGAAAAGTAAACAAATTCTATTAAACTTATGCATCTAAATCCAATTTTAGCAAAAGTAATAAAGTATCCATAATTCTTTATTTATTGGCAACGATACTTTAGTGATTTATAATAGTTTCTACCGAGGGGCAGCCAAATATTCCTTCACTAAAACAAGACAATCCTGACTAAATACTATATCCAGAATAACTCTTATTTTTAAAGTCATTTAGCTACCGTTTTCAGTCAAGAACTTACTAACGATTAGTAACTCTTGTAAGTGTGACCCGCCATTTTCAGATCTTATGGAACAGTATGAACATGCCCCCAAATTGGAAGACAATATTCAAGATAGAACAATAAGACCCTATTCATTTTTGAAGCTTGGGTTGTTCTGAATCCTATGTTACAACCCTCCAAAGGGATTGTTGCAGTTAATGACTAGCTAGTGCTGCCTAAAAACGGCAGCAGACGCAACATAGGAATCTCACGATTCAAACTAATAGAGGAGACCGTAGGATATGTTGACACATTTCCTTCACCCACTTACTATGAACTACTTCCCCCATTCACTTTGTTATTGACCCATGCAAACACTTTTCAAATGGAGCACTTGCGGTAAAAGCGACATGAAACCGAGCATGGATCTCACAGCGTGAACTCTTGGGGACGTGAGAGCTAAAAACGATATATCAAATATATTGTTAATCTTCCACTGAAGTGTTATAAATGTTTGGGCATTCTTTTACTTAGAAGTTTGTTCCGGCACCTAAGTCTAAGTGTTTATCCAAGTATAATGTTTATATTTGGATTTAACCTACGATGTCTAGGTGATAAACTAGTTTTAAAACCTCACATCGCTCATGTATTGCTCATAAAACTAGTTAACAACACTCAATTATTTGGCCATAATCCCTAGGTAGAAGGTGTTCCGTAGATCGTCAACTTAAATACCCCCAGCCTTAGACAAGATTATATACTGGTTGAGTTTGTTGCCCAAGTTTTATAAGAAAACGACCTATTTTAACTATTAAAACAAGTGGTTAACCTATGTGAGTATGCAACTTATCTTTGTTATGGATTTTAATGTCTAACCCAATTTTATAACAATTTATAAAACTTTAGATATGTTGCACATCTATAACATACATCAGATATCTCATGATTTAATATAACACTTATATTAAAACAATTGAAACCCTAAACATGCTTACTATATATTATAACATCTTATAACATACTTTCAATGCATGTAACATGCTTTCTATGATCGGATTTTAAATCTACATGGCATACTATATGCACATACAAGATATATTTAATTATAACATACATCACATGCATAAATAATTAAACACAAATTGATATCGTTTAGTTTTGGCATTCTCAAGCAAACAAAAAACCTAGATTATTACAATAATGACAAAAAATTGGCTTCAAAACACTTTTGGATTGCTCAAACCACCCCGAACCGGACCTGAACTTCTTGAATCGGACTTCTGGTACTCAAAAAATGGCTGAACCGGACAAAATTCCATCGAGTACCATCGAGTAAATGCCATTGAGTTCCATCGAGCATCGAATAATGTCATTGGGCATTGAGTAATCGAGTAATTGAGTACCATCAAGTAAATTCCATCGTGCATCGAGTATGCCATCGAGTATGTTGTTTCACATCAGAAAAAAATTATGAAGGGCTAATCTTCAGGAATAAAGCCTTTAAACAAAAAGAGGTCTGCCCCTTCCTCATCTAAAGATAAAGGTATCCAGATGAAGAAAAAGGGAAAAAGGAATAAGAAACCTATTGCAAAGAAAAACAAAGCTTCCAAAGGAAAGTGTTTCCATTGTGGAAAGGACGGGCATTGGAAGCAAAATTGTCCAAAATATTTGGCTGAAAAGAGAGCTGAAAAGATTAAACAAGGTAAATCAGATTTACTTGTCGTTGAAACATGCTTAGTGGAAAATTCTCACTTAACTTAGCCTAGATATTAGATTTAGGCATCGTTAACCATGTTTGCACTTTTCTACAGGAACCTGGTTCTTGGACTCAACTCTCAAAACACGAAATGACTTTCAATGTGGTCACAGGAGAAGTCATTTTAGCTGAAGCAGTAGGAGACATCAAGTTATATTTTGGAGAGACTTTTATTTTATTAAAGAATGTGTATTATGTATTGAAAATGAAAAGAAACCTGATCTCCATATCTTGTCTGTTAGAAAATATGTATAAAATATCTTTTGAAATTAATGAAGTGCTCATTTTTTCAAGAGGTGTTCATATTTATTCTGTTAGACTTGAAAATAACTTGTATGTATTAAAACCAATTGAAGCAAAAGCTAGTTTAAATATAGAGATGTTTAAAACGGCAGAAACTCAACATAAAAAATGAAAGATTTCTCTTAACGCCTATCTTTGGCAACTTAGACTTGGTCACATAAATCTCAACAAGATTAAGAGATTAGTTAAAAATGGTCATATAAATTAATTAGAAGATAGTTCTTTACCTCCTTGTGATTTATGTCTTGAAGAAAAAATGACTAAAAGATCTTCTTTTGGAAAAGGTCTTCGTGCCAAAGAACCCTTAGAGCTCATACATTTAGATCTGTGTGATCTGATGAATGTAAAATCTCAAGGTGGATATGAATATTAATATCCCACTGAAGTGTTCGAGGACCACCTAGTCAGACTAGGACTACGAGCATCATAGTCTAAGGCAAGTGGGAGAATATCAAGGGTATTTTAGATGTCCTAGTTTATTGTATTTTCTCTCTATATTTCTCAACATTGTAAATATTATATATTTATATGTTTGTCTCACTGGAATATTAGTCCAAGTGGGAGATTATTGGAAATGTCCTAAAATCGCATTCGTAAATATTGTTAACATATTCTATTTATCAATAAAAGTATTATTGAGTATTTTATTCAATAAGTTGTTGTTGATATTGCATTCTTTTATAAAAATTCAATAAACAAATCCATGGCTATAATATGATTACTTTAACTTTATGTGGCGACACAAAAGAGGATCAAGTTTTAGTATATAGCCAAAATGGTCTATAAGTATATGGATGAGATTGAGTACCTTATCCCGGTGACACTATAGGATGCGGCCCATTTTGTATACTGATACAAATGATGTGATCCAAAAACTATTCATGTGGAAACATGTAAGTGGAGTCATCCTGTGCAATGAGTTTGCATAAGACCGGACCTCGAAATAGTCACTTTTCTTTATAACAACCATTTACTGTTAAAATTGACTATTTCAAATTCAATGACCTAGGGTAACTCGATCTTAATCCTAAGCTAACTATGAACTCCTATTTATTCAGGATTATCCTTTGGTCTGCATAGGTGAGAGTAGTCCAACAACACTGCTCAATAAGCCTTCCATTTTGGGGATAAGACCGGAAGATAGCTGGGGACATAGCTTTGCAAGATAGAATTTACTCCTACCCGACTTAGGGTTAGCAGATAGGTTATTCTCTTAAGCGTTGATGCCTAGTCTTGAATAACAGGGCTCTGCCCTTTGATGATTGAGAGGGTTATGATTTATAAGTTGGACTATAAATCAATTGCTCAGTGGAGGATCAGTGGGAGCTTAAGGAGCAAAATGTATTTACAGCGGTAAAAGGTAATTTTGACCTAGCTGTAAATACAAACGGCCTGTGAAGGATCAACTTACTGATCATGGTTAAAATGGACATAATATATCTACAGTGAAGAGAGTGCAACTATCGAGCTATAGTGATATGTCTTGGTAGTTAACGAATAGTGATTACAAATCGTTGGAGCTCATGATCTGTAGGTCCATAAGGTCCCTCGAACTAACTCATAAATTGGATAAGTGAATTGAGTGAATTTGATGAGATTTGAAATTAGGGTTTAGAATTTAAGGGTTTTTATTAATTGTATTTGATAAAATTGAAACGTTTAATTTTATCAAAATTAAACGAAATTGAAAAGTTCTAAATATTTAAATATTGATTTAAATATTAGATGAAGTGTAATATAATATTTGATATAAATATTAAATATATTAATTAAAATTAGTTTAATTAATTATCCAATTTTCTCAAATTTTGAAATTGTTTCAAAATTAGAAATTTGATTAATTAAAATTTGAATTTTATTGAAATTCAAAATTATAAAATTAAAATTTAAAATTTTAATTAAATTAAATTAATCAAAATTTGAAGAACTAAAATTGAATTTGAAATTGAAAGTGCGAAAATCCAATCTTGGATTTTTCCACTCAATTTTACACCTCTTGTCACTTCAATTTCAAGAAGTTTATTGTATGATTTTCATGTATAAATTGGAGTTTTGAACTTCAATTCAAACTTGATGCAATCTGATTAAACCCATAAAATTTTGTAGAAATCATCCTTGTACAAGCCCTCTTCTTTCTCATAAAAAAACCAGGTGGACCACAAGGATCTTCTCTACTATTCTCTAGCTTTAGATTGGATAGTGGGATCCAAAATGAGAAGAATTTGAGAGGAATTTTGGAGATAGTTTTTGGTTTTTTGGTGTTTGAAAAATGAAGAACTCTTTTTTAAAAAACTCATCAATTTGATTAAATCGCATGAAATCCCTTCAGCATATTTCTTTTCTTTTTTAAAGAAAATCATTCATGCAATCTAATTGCATAATTAGGTGACACCAAACCAAGTATATTTAGTGGGATTGTGAGTGTTAAGTTGAGGGAAGGAAATTGGAAAATTCCACTCACTTAACCTAAATTCATTTTATTTGAATTTTCACAAAATCCATTAATTTGAATTCTAAAATTCTAATTTCAAAATGAATTTCTTATTTCAAATATTAATTCAATAATTAATATTACATAAAAAAAAACATTAATCTTATATAAAATCAATTCTAACAATTAATTTTAGATAATTAATTAAACATTTTAATTAAAATAATTTAATATTAAATATTAAATAATATCAATTCCAAACATGAATCTCTATTCATGTATAATATTTATCACATTTAAATACTTTCCAACACTCAAAATTCGTTTAATTCGACAATTAAACGTTTAATTATATCGTATATAATTAATAATTCCCTTAAATCAAATTTGAATATTTCAAATTCTCTCATTACACTATTATAAGGTTTAATCCATTTACGAGCTAGTAGAGGGACCTAATGGACCTACAAATCACGAGCTCCAACGATTTGGATTAATCGGCCAAACTCCTTTAACTGAATTAGTCGATATTCGTTAACTACCGAGACACTCCATTATAACTCAATAGTTGCACTCTCCTCACTGTAGATATATTTCTGTTCACATGATTTAACCATAATCAGTAAGTCGATCCTTCACAGATCATACATATCTACAGTTGGGTCAAAATTACCGTTTTACCCCTGTTATACATCTTGCTCCTTAAGTCTCCCCTGATCCATTAATGAACTATTGGTTTATGGTCCACCAATAAATCAGGGCCCTTTCAGTCATTGAGAGGGCGGGGCCCCTTTGTTCAAGACTAGGAGTCAGTACTTATGGGAACAACCTATCTACTAACCCTGAAACGGATAGGAGTGAATTCCATCTTGCAGAACTATGTTCCTAGCTATCTATTTGGTCTTACCCCTAAAATGGGAGGCTTATTGAGCGATAATGTTGAGTCACTCTCACCCATGCAGATTAAATGATAATCCCGAATAAACAGGGGTTCATAGTTAGCTCAGGATTGAGATTGAGTTACGTTAGGTCATTAAATTGAAATAGTCAGTTTTAACAGTAAATGGTCATTATAAAGAAAAATGAGTATTTCATGGTTCGGCCTTATGCAAACATCTTTTGCATAGGATGCCTCCATTCACATGTCTTCACATGAACGATTTTGAGATCACATCATTTGTAATATACAAAGCGGGCCACATCCATAGTGTCTCCAGGATAAGGTACCCAATCCTATCCATATACTTATCATTTTGGTTATATACTCAAACTTGATCCTCATTTATGTCTCTATATAAAGTTTAAGTATTCATGTTTATAGCCATTAGTTTGTTAGTTTATTAGATTTAGAAATCTAAAATTGCAATTTACATATTCAATAACAATTTTATTGAATAAACCTCAATAATAACTTTATTGCGAATAGAATGTGTTTAAAGTTTACAAACTGCAAGTTTTAGGACATATAACCCAACATTATCTAGTTTCGAGAGAAAGAGAGATTCAATGCAAGTTTAATCATCGAGTTCCTTTAATTAGAAAAACATTCGATTTTATGAGTGCACAACAACTTGCTTGACATGACCAAACTAGTTTCTACAAAGGTAGACAACTAATTAGGAACGAATCAAGAAAACGTCCTAAATATTAATTAAGACTGGAATGTCATCCCCTAATTAAACAATATGCTCCTAAATCTAATGAGTTCGATAATGTCCATATAGAAATAAAAACATGCACATTAGGCTTTAGGATTCTATTGTGTTGATTAACCAATTGGATCGCCTAATCAATTAACCAAATTTATCTTTGAACCTACAATTCATGCATTCTAGGAATAGCCATCAAATGCATGATTAACTATTTACTACTTAGGTGATTTTAGCTAGACATTCGAGAAGAGAACGCGACATAGCTACGAATGGATTAGCAAGGGAATGCATGCTTACAATTGAATAGTCAACAACACAAACATGCATGTCGAAATTAAAACGAATTCAAAGAAAACATAAAATCAAAATGCATTCAATCCAAGAATATAAATCTCAATAAATTACATTGGTTCTTGCTCCAAAACTAGATAGAAAATTTACTTTGTTGATTCATAGACAAAAGCAAGGAGAAGATCCAATCCATTGTTTACAACCCAAAAGAAAATAAAAAAAAACTAACCTAATGATGCTAAAAAGATAAAGGAAGAAGAAGAAATTGATGTCTCTCCTCGGCCTCCATTAGTTTTTGCATTAAAAAGCCCTACAAATTCAAAGAACTTATTTATAGAATCAAAGGGAGCATTGCTACACTGAGTGGCTAGCAACACTGGCTGCTATGCTCATTCAATCTGTTAGGCGCGCATACGGATTTGCTCTTTCACGATATGCACGCTACTGCCTTCAGTGTAATGCTATGCTCGGTAGAGGGTTGCAATGCTCTTGCAAAGGGCGTTTTTGTCATTTCACATCCTTGAAACTCTGGGTGCTCAATTTCACTTTCAGTAGCTCCAAATCAACCTCGAACGGCATACAAAGCTCCAAAATGCATGAAATGCTCAAATTCCTACAATAATAGATATTTGATCATTTAAACATAACAAGCAAAGAAAATTAAGAACATAAAAATAACTCTTTTCGAAAGCTATCAAACACCCACAACCTAAACTTTGCTCGTCCTTAAGCACGACAAAAAAAAAATATAGACAAGAATTTTATGTTGCAAATGAGTGACTTGAAACCCAAAGCTAAAGATAACTCAGAATTCACAAAGATAGGGTCATTCAAATGCAAGTAATCAATTAAGAAATTTAAAATTAAGTCTCTATCCCCTTATGTATGCGTGTGCTTAACCAATCCTATCTACCTCTTTATTAGCCTGGGAAGGTTTTATTCGACCCTTAACTCATTTTTCCTATATTCTGGCTCAAACACCAATCATCAAGTAATCCAAAACAATTAAGAAAGTAATACTTTGACTAAGATGTTTGAAAACACACACGAGATCCCTAAACTTGCATTCTTTTTTACTTAAGGGCACTAGATTTCACACACTCACAGCAAGGAACTGTACCCACTTTTGTTCTCGCGAGTGTCCTAACTGATCACAACAAGGGCAGCTCTCTTTACCGCTTGTCATACATACACATTACAATTTTATATTTTTCTTCATTTTTTTATCATTTTTTTTCTTTTGCTTCCTTTTTCTTTTAAGCTCAATTTTTTAAGCAAACAAATATTCTTTTCTTTTCCCTAAGCCTTATATTACAGGCCATCATGCAAAAAGAACTACTCTCTAATTAGAGGGGTCTTTTAGAGTGACAACAAGCATATGGACTAAATAATCCAATCCTAAGCATTCAAGATCCTAAATAAGACAATTACATGCTCAAAATATGCAGGGGAATAATTTTTTAAAAAAAAATTGACCCAAAATCATGCATACATTTCTGTGAATAGAAAGTTATCTAAAGCCTCTCACAGAAAGTCATCATCACATTACATATAGCACAAAAATCACATCATTAGATAAGCCAAAAAGTCTGAGCTTAGGTGCTCAAGGACTTACCAGACATGCAAATATAACCACCACCCCCAACCTATAACGATACATTGTCCCCAATGTATCTCTAGTCTAAGCCCAATAAAAATAAAAGACAAGAAAACAGAAAACCTCCCATGTAGGCACTTTCGTACACGGTTTTTGAGGTGTGGTAGTAGGGTTTACCTTTCAAAATGATTCTCTTCTTCTTTTTAGGGGTCCCTACAAAGAAAAACAAGAAGTTAATCTAGAAAACAATAATAATAAAGGAAAAAAATAGTAAATTTTGTTCACTTGGCTCCCTCTAGCAAGGAAAAATTCTTAACGTCGATTACCAACATGACCCGTCCTCCTTTCAAGGTATAAAGAGATTATCATATTTCTTTGACCCCTTCTTACTTAAGTTGATGTAACACTCCATGCTCATCAGAAACTCCATCTTCTAAAGGTCATCGAACAAGTGGAATTTTGGTTTTTCTGAATATTTGAAAAAAAAAATGGAAAAGAAAGAATCAAAAGACTCAAGGGACTAAAACGAGTCCAAAATAGAAAAAGACTTTTAAGAACAATAAGAAGAAAACTAAAAAATATACAAAATACTAGAGGGTAGAACATGGCAAGGTAAACCTCTAACTCTATCACTTGGATATTGATGGGTGCAGGGCTTAGGTTCTTCTTCTGCCTCGATGACTAGCTTGAGACATGGCATGCTATTCTCCAACTCATCCTCAGTGTCGACATAGGTTACCTCATCGTCACTCGCCTTGGTAGTGTCGTAGGATGTGAATAGCAGGGATTCGTGTCCTCTCTCAACTGACTCAAACACATTGATTTACCAAGTCTCTCAAACTCTAAAGGTCAGTTTCAGCCTCCATCTGAGGACTAAGACATTCCTGTTGGAGGTTGTGGATCTTCTACTCAAAAAGAAGATTTTTATTAGCAATATGTCTCATCACAACTTTTAATGACATATCTTAGTCGATGATATGAACTTGCATCGACACGTCGAATGTGGTAGAGTGTGAATTGTAGTGGTTGTAATCTCTATTGGGGTTTATGCCCTAAATCTCGTAGGGTCCTATAGTTTGTAATTGTAATGTATGAACATCTCATTTATTTAATAAAATATATGATTTTTATTTCAATTTGAGTTGCATTAACCACAAAAACCAATAAACTAAGATCCAAGGTTATCTTGTAGCTAAAACATGTATGTAGAGACATACGGGTGGATCGTGTTTAAGTGATAAACTAAATAGGATGTAGTAGATGAATAAAGCCGGATACCTTATCCTAATGACACTACGAGTATGACCCGCTTTGTAGATGTTACAATTGTTGTAAAGTGCTACAAATGATCTTATCTTGATCATTCATGTGGAAACATCTGAGCGGGGATATTCTATACAAAGGATTTGTATAAGACCGGACCACGAAATGTTTAGTCTCATTATATAACATGGTTCATAATAGAGACTTACATTTCACTAGGATGACCATAGGTACATGACTTGAATCTTGAGTGAGCTGTGAATTCCTGCCTATGAAGACAGTCATTTGATTTGTATAGGTGAGAGTGACCAAATTGCGGACTCAATAAGTCTACCATTTTGGGGATTCGTTAGGAAGCGGGGAACACAGCTACACAAGAGGAAATTCACTCCTTCCTCAATGTCGAGATAAGTAAATAAATTGCTCCCTTAAGGTCTGATTCTGGGACTTGAACAATGTGGCGCCACACCCTCTCTTGGCCCGAGAGGGATTTGGTCATAGTTAAACTATGATTTATTATTCATTAAAGGGATCAGTGGTACTTAAGAAGTTAGATGTAACTATAGAGGAAAAATGGTAATTTTGGCCCAGATGTACTTATAAGCAATTTGTGAAGGGTCATTGTACTATTGATTGGTTATATCCAATGGATACATAAATATATTTGTAGTACGAGGAGTGTAGTTGACAATCTTTAGTGGAATGTCTGTTAGTCAACGAATAATGAATAATTTTGTTAAAGAGTTTAATTAATTATTCATGAACCATTTGAGTTTTAAGTTACGGGTCCATGAGGTCCCCTCGGTAGCTCAACGGGAATTAATGAGAATCAATTTTTGGATTAATTTTAATTATTCAAATTAATTGAGAGAATTAGTTAATTATATGTGATATAATTAATTCTAATTGTATATGATATAATTACTATAATGTATTTGATACATTATAATATAAAGTTTATTTGAGAGGATATAAATATTTGAATATGATTCAAATATTAATTATATGAATTGGATTCATATAATTATATTTAATACAAGTGGGATTTATATTAAATATCATTAGTGAGAGAATGGAAACTATAGGCTATATTGTATATGATACAATATAGAAACTATAGATTATATGTTATATTTGATATAACATATAGTTTAATGTATATATTATATGATAAGGTAGTTATCATATAAATTTATATATTAAATGATTTATTAAATAAATAAATTATTTTATTTATTTTTAAAACCAATTTTCTTTTTGAGGAAGTTGTAACTCCCTCCCCATCTTTCCCTCCAAGACGTGTTAGTGGGAGTGGGAGTTAATTATCTTTTTTCTCCTTTTTGGTTTTGACAGAAACCAATAAACAAGGGGAAATAGAAGAGTTCTGGGTTTTTGAGTTTCTACTTCTCAGTTTTCTTCCTCCCCTTGCTCCTCTCAATTTCCCCTCACTAAAATAGTCAGAGCCTCACTCCTCTTAGATTCTCATCCAGAGAATATCCAGGTAGCCATTCGTGGTGGTGTCATCAGTTCGAGGGAATCCATTGAAGACTGTTCTTCAAAGGCAAGGGTTCTGAACCTTTCTATTTTCTTCTTTTTAATTAAGTCTTTGCATGCTGTAAATTTTAGATGCATAATGTATCTTTACAATAAAAATTCTGTATTCTGTAAATTGGAAAATTAGGATGATCCACTTTCGCTCAAGGACCTTTAATTGGATTCTTCAATCTCATCCTAGGTTTCCATTCCCAATTGACTTCTCCCATCTAGGCCAATAGAAATTGTCATCCAATTGACTAGGAAACCCTCCCATGGAGTACTCTCATGGCATCAAACTCCACTGCAACCTTGGGCATGCTTGCTCGGTTGGCCAATCCCACATGCTTGCACCTACTATGGTTTACCTGCAACCATTTGACTAACCAAAGAAGTTAACTCAGAAAGTTGACTATGAAGGTCACAAAATTTGTCAAGGTTGAGATGCTTCACTCGATTATCCCCATCCTCGTTGATGATATCCTGTCATGCTTAGAATACTGACACAAAAAGGAAAAATAAATCAAAGCAAAAGAAATCTCTAACTAGAAACTTAACTAAACAAAAAATAAACTGGCTTCCCTGACAATGACACCAATTTGACAGCTCGGATTTGTCTTCGCTTGCAAAACTCTACTCTACCAATCCTGCTCCTATTTCTAAAAAGATGTAGAAAAAGTGGTAAGTCTGGATCGATCCACAGGGAAGCGTAATATGAGTTTTTTGTTAAGAAAATTTCCTAGTTATAGTAATAAATGAGGGGGGGAGGGGGGTTGGTGTGAATAGTGATAGTGAAGTGCAAAAAAAAAAAAAAAAAAAAAAATTGCTACGGTAAATGTACACTGAAGGTTAGATTTATCTAGTTTTAAGAGCAAGAGAGATTCATTGCAATTTCAATCATCAAGTTCTGTTAATTAGATATACATTTGATTTTATGCGTGCACAACAACTTGCTTGACACGACCGAACTAGCTTCTACAAAGGCGAACAACTAATTAGGAACGAATCAAGAAAATGTCATAAATATTAACTAAGGCTGGAAAGTCATCCCTAAATTAAGTTACATGCTCCTAAATCTACTGGGTTCAATAGCGTCCATAAAGATATAAAAACATGTGCATTAGGCCTTAGGATTCTATTGTGTTGATTAATGAATTGGATATCCTAATCAATTAACCAAATTTATCTTTGAACCTAGCAATTCTTACATTCTAGGAATAGCCATCAAATGCATGATTAACTATTTGCTACTTAGGTGATTTTGGCTAGACATTCGAGAAGAGAACGCGATGTAGCTACGAATGGATTAGCAAGGGAATGCATGCTTACACTTGAATAGTCAACAACACAAACATGCATATTGAAATTAAAACAAATTCAAAGAAAACATAAAATCAGAATGCATTCAATCCAATAACAAAAATCTCAAGAAATTACATTGGTTTTTGCTCCAAAACTAGATAAAAATTTACTTCGTTGATTCATAGACAAAGCAAGGAGGAGATCCAATCCATTGTTTACAAACCAAAAGAAAATTAAAGAAAAAAAAGAAAACTAACCTAATGATGCTGAAAAGGATAAAGGAAGAAGAAGAAATTGAGGTCTCTCCTCGACTTCCATCAGTTTCTACATAAAAAAACCCTAACAATTCAAAGAACTTATTTATAGAATAAGAGGGAGTGTTACTATGTTGCACTCAGTGTAGCAATGTTGGCTACTACACTCGTTCAACTTGTCTGGCGTATGCATGGATCTGTTCTTCCGTCAAAGTTCGTAGCATTGCAACATTACAGGAGAGCATTGCGACGCTTCACGATATGCACGCTACTGCCTTTCAGCATAATGCTACGCTCGATAGAAGGTTGCAACGCTCTTGTCAGGGGTATTTTGGTCATTTCACATCATTGAAACTCTGGGTGCCTAATTTTACTTCCCAGAGCTCTAAATTAACCCTGAACAGCCACATCATTGAAGCTCTAAATTCCTACAAAATAGATATTTAATCATTTAAACATAACAAGCAAAGGAAATTAAGGACATAAAAATAGCTCTTTTCAAGAGCTATCAATCTCGCCCAAGACCAAGGCTAACCCTAGCTAAATATGAAATTAGGCATGCCCTCAGCTCGATAGGTAACATAATTATCCTGAAGCGACTCTGTAACCTTGGGAAACAACCTAGGTCAACTTCTTCTATAAATACATCATTTGTAACTTCATATAAAATAACTTGAATCCTACACTCAAATTCTTTAGCTTCCACACTATTTAACTCTCTAACTTAAGCATTAGAGTATGTGTAGCGTGTGTGGCAAGCACCACATTGGTGTCCAGGTTATCTCTTTTTCCCTTCAAACTGTTAGCTTTTTGGCCCTTAATCTCAAATTTAATTAATTTTAGTTAATTAATTAATTAATATTTTGATGATAACAAACCTATTTTTATTTATTAAAAATTAGAGTATTTTGAAGTGTCCACTATGTAGAGCTTGGAGCAACTGTTTCAAACACAATTTAAATCACTCAAATTGAAGTTCAAACGAAGAAGATATGATCGAAACAAGCTTAACGAAAAAATCTCCAGTTCATGACGGTAGAATGTTTCTATCAAAGTGGATCAAATGAAAGGTGCCACTTGGAGCAATAGAGAAGTAACACATAGTGAAGTTTTGATTTTTGTATTTGTTTTAAAAAGAAAATGAATTTAATATACTTTATGTTTGTATCTAACGGCTAGTTTTAGACATTTGATAGACATTTTTTTTTTAGTTTTAAAAGAAATGACTTTAAAAAATATATATTATTATATTATATCATGTTTGAATCTAATGGTTACTTGGGCACATGGACTATTTCTTTTTGTTGGATTTTTAAAAAGAAAATGAATTTAATATTATTTTTTATTTATGTCTAACGGCTAGTTGATTCAAAAAAGAAAAAAATCTCCACCATTGATTTTTCTTTTTCAAGATCTAAAGGCCCAAAATTGAATTTGGTTTTCACCTAAGCCCATCTCTTTTAAACTCTTCGTTTTCTCCAAAATTAAAACAACAATTTCGTATTCTTTTCACAATCCTCCATAATACATTAAGTCTCCATTGTTGCTCTCTCCAAGCTCCAATTTTATTCTTTTCATCTTATTCTTGAGAGAGATTTATGTATTATGAGGATTGATTTGTTGTGAGTTTAATATTTGTAAATCCACTATATTAAAAGAGTTGTAAGAGCATTCTTTAATTTTTCAAACTTCTGGAAGGGTTTCTCTTGATCCCCCCCCACCCCTGTCTCTTATACACATCTAGATGTGTATAAGAGACAGGTTGTAACGATCCTCAACTTTATAAAATACCAGGTTCATTCTTACTCCCAGAAAAAGAATATTGTAGCAGTTCAACTCTAAGTTGGTGGAAAAAGTCATATTCATAGTGACATACCAAAGAGGAGCTTGGAAAGTGGATGTAGGTTAGGTTGTGCTAAACCACTATAAAATCTCCGATGCCAATTTCTCTACCCTTATACTACTTTAGCTTTAAAATTAATTTGCTATTAGATTTTATTGCTTGAAATTAATCATGATTTTCCTTCTTGAGATTAATTATTCATTTTGGTTTATTTTGATTGGTAACTCTTGACTTTATATATTTATTACCAATCTTGTTATCAAAATAAAAAATGGTGCTTTAAAGTATTATTATTAATTTCTTAATTTCTTGTTTAATTCAAAGTGAATTTATTTGCATGATAGTATTGTTTAAATTACTTATTAGCAAAAAGTACATTAATTTGCTTAATTGGGTCCACATTAGGAAAAAAGTTTACATAGTTTAAATAAATCCTATTCACACCCTTCTAGGATTGTCATGTTGATCTTGCACAAAAAAAATTAAGATGTTACGTGAAGATTAGGTACGTTTTTCTATCCAAATTTTATTTAGAATGACTAACATAGCAAAAGAAAAGACACAGATTAATGGTTAGTGATTAATTCCAATAATTAATTTCAATTAATTTTAAAATCGTTTTTAAAATTATTTCAAAACGTTTTTTGTTTTTAGAAATTGATCTTACCTTTCTTTTAAATAGCTCTTAGTTTTGAAAAGAAAGAGAAAGAGAAATTTTTGTCTTTCCTATTCATATGTTATTCCTCTAGATCTATTGTTTTCTAAGCATAATTTTCATTGACTCCAATCTATTTTTCGGGGAGTGCATGCCCGAAATTGGAAGCTCTGTTAACCTTGAGGAGCAACCGATACAGCGATTAGCACTGAGGTCGCACCGTAATTACTTTCAAGACAGTGGTTCTTCCACGGGGTAGCAACCTTTCGACATTTGTATCTAACAATTTGAAAGCAATTAAGGAGATTTATTTTATTATCTGAGATGTCAATCAAGAATGTGGAGAGATCTAAGTAAATCTAGACAGAGATTCGATGGATCTGAAGGCATAGAACGAACTTAATGTGGATCTACAGGCATTTCATGAATATGTACTTCAGCGGACGTTTGGGCTGGTTGTGATTGAGAAGAATAGATTCAACTTTCTTAACATGAAGAAAACACTATGGGATTTGATTGAAGCTGACATTTGAGAAAGAGGGAAGCGATGCTTACCAGTGACGAAGTAGAGGATCGAATAGTGGTGACTGGATGCGACTAGATTTGCTATCATGAGGACAGATCTGAGACAAATCACTAACTAGCAGTATGAGCAATCTGGAATGTCGATGAGGCATGAGCGAACGGTGGCCTCTTCCACCCTACTCACGTGCACGGGAATTGAAGGGTGAGAAAAGATGTTTTTTCTTCTACTACGTTTAGCACTATGGCTAAAGTACAAAGTGTTAGAGTTAGAAAACACGCAGTGGAGGTAAAATGGATTATTAAGCATTCTAATTCATTAATTTTGGCTTTAAATTAAGCATACTCATAAACTAATAAGAGGGTTTCATAACATACCTTTGAAAAAACACTTGAAACTCGAATCTAGCTACAAATCTTTTCCAAATCAGCTTGTGAACCACCTCAAGGCCTTCCCTACTATCCTTTCGGTGCCTTAGATTGAGTTATGAGATTCAAAACAAGCTTGAATTGAGGAAAAATGGAAAAGAGGTTACTGTATCACCATGGTTGAAGACCTTCTTCAACCTCAAGTTTTTCAGCAAAAACTATCAAAATGCATGCCCGTTTCTCACTTCCATCTTCTTTATTTATTGCATGACTATCATGCAAACAACATTGTTGCATGTATTGTAGCTCATGTTTAGAAGATTGGCTCAAGTTTATGGTGGAGAGTGTGTGAGCAAGTTGAATAGAAAGTGGAGAAATCCCACTTTTTTGAGATTTTCCATTTTCTATCTTTTTCAATTTTGAATTTCTAATTGATTTCTAAAATCAAATTTTGTTTTCAAAAATGAAATATTTATTAATTTTACAAAATTAATTCGATAAAATTAATAATAAATAATTAATTAAAGAATTTAATTAATTCTAATTAATTCAATATCAAATATTAAATTAATTTAAAACTAATTCCACCATCATGAATCCCTATTCATGAATTTAATATTTAAATTATATTTAAATATTAATTGATTCTCTAATTTCGTTTAATGCCAAATTGAATGCGTAATTATATCATATATAATTACTAATTTCCTTAATTCTAATTTGAATGTTTCAAATTAACTTATCACGCTACTCTAAGGTTAATCCGTTTGTGAGCTAGTAAGGGGACCTCGTGGACCTATAGATCATGGGCTTCAACGATTCGAGATTAATTGGCTAAACTCTTTACACCAAATTAACCCTCATTCGTTAACTACTGTGTCATTTCACTAAATCCAAAGTTGCACTCCCCTCACTATAGATATATTATGTCCATTCGATATAACCATTTAGTAAGTTAACCCTTCACAGGTTGTTCGTAATAACGGCTAGGTCAAATGACTATTCTACCCCCCGAGATTACCTCTTATTCTTTAAGTCCCACCAATCCTCTAATGAACAATTGGTTTGTGATCCGATCAACAAACCGAGTCCCTCTCGAGCCAATGAGAGGGTGGGGCCCCTTATTCAAGACTCGGAGTCAGCACTTAAGGGAACAACCTCTCTACTATCCCTGAAAGTAGGTAGGAGTGAATTCCATCTTGCACCCTATGTCCCCAGCTATCTACCCAGTCTTACCCCTGAAATGGAGGTTTATTGAGCCGGTGTTATTGAATCAACTCTCACCTATGTAAATCTAAGGATAATCTCGAATAAACAAGAGTTCATAGTTAGCTCAGGATTAAGGCCAAATTACCTACGTCATCGCTTTGAAATAGTCAGTCATAAATAGTAAACAACGTTATAAAGTAAGAGTGACTTATTTCATGGTCCGATCTGTGTAAACTCATTGCACAGGACGCCCCACTCCTCATCTCATGACATGTACAAATTAGAATCACTTCGTCTGTAACACTTTATAACTCCTTGTAACAACTACAGAGTGGGTTGCATCCCATAGTATTACCAGAATAAGACACCCAACCTAATTCATATACTATAGACCATTTTGACTATTTACTCGAACCTGACCCACTTTTATGTCTCCACATAAAGTTCAAGTATTCATGTAATAGTCACGGATCTTTTAGTTTATTGGATTTATTTCTAAAATAAAACAAGAAATTCATACATTCAATAATAACTTATTGAATTTTCAGAATAAGTTTTATTGTTTACAAACCACAAGTTTTAGGACACAAAGCCCAACACAAAGAATTTTTTTTTTTCTTTGAAAAATCAATTACTGAATTTATTGGGCTTTAGCCATATAAGTCATTCATTTGTGTGTTGCTTGTTGGGATTGATATCCTAATTCTCCTGGAGTCTCGTTGTTTGTAATTATACACATTGTTTATGAATAAAATAAGTGTTATTTCATTCTGGCATTTACTTATATCCAATAAACAAAGCTCCATGGTTATCTTATATAAACTTAAGCGTGTATATGAGATATACAAGTAGATCATGCCTTAAGTGATAATAGGTCTGTAGTATAAGGATTAAGGTGGGATACCTGATCCTGATGACACTACAGATACGACCCGCTTTGTAGGGGTTTACAAGTGTTGTAAACTACTACAGATGGTAGATCCTGACCATTCATGCAGTGACATGCGAGTGGAGGTATCCTATACAAAAAGTTTGTATAAGACCGGATCACGAGATGATTCGTCTCTATATATAATGCCATTGATACTGGAGACTTACATCTCACCTAAACGACCACAGGTGACATGACCTCAATCCTGAGTGTTTTGGGAACTTCTTCCTTTGAAGCCGATCCTTTGATTAGTATGAGTGAGAGTGGCCAGATTGCCAACTCAACATGCCTACCTTTTTAGGGACTTTTCTGATTTGGGAGATGGAAACTTAATTACACAAGATGGAATTCACTCCTTCCCTGAAGCAGGGATAAGTAGATAGATTGCTCTCTTAAAGGCTGATTCTGGGGCTTAAACATAGTGCCCACAACTTCTCTTTGGAAGAGAGGACTCAGTCATAGTAGGACTATGACTTATGTTCATTAGAGGAATCGGTGGTACTTAAGGATTTAGATGTAACTACAGGGGCATAACGGTTATTGACCGAGTTGTACTTACGAGTGATTTGTAAAGGGTTGTCGCACTATTGATTGGTTAAGATGGACACATAATATATCTATAGTAAGGAGATTTTCGCTGTCGGTCTTTAGTGGAGTGCCTGATAGTTAACGGATGGTGGTTCCCATGATTAAAGAGTTTAGTTAGCTATTCACTTACCATTGGAGCTTCAAGCTACAGGTCTATAAGGTCCCCTTTGTAGCTCAATGGATTCAAGTTGAGGATCATTTCTTGGTGTTGATTTGAAATGTTCAAATTGACAAGAGGTAATTCGATTATATATGATATGATTGGTATGGTGTATGAGATACATCAAGTGGAGGGTTAATGTAAATGAGATTATTAAGTGCCATTGAATAGAAAAGAAGTTATGGTTTATATGTTTCATGAGATGAAATATTAAAACTATAGGTTATAAATATAGTATGGTAAGTTGGTTATCATTTATATTTCTAATAATATTAATTATTGGATAATTGTCCCTTTTTCTCTAATAACCAATTGAGTGAGAGGTTATTAGTGTTTTCATGGTAACCGTGAGATAAAAGGAAAAATGTTTTCCTAAATTTAATGAATGTTATTTTGAGATTTCCACTCCCGGAAAGTTCTCACGGATAGGTTGTCAAGTAAATCAGATTTACTAAACAACAGCTTGGAGAGACTAGATGATCGTGGAGAGTTTCTATATGACAGACTCTCAACTGGATAATGAGCTAAACGATCGCATAGCTTTTGATAAACGATTGGGCAGCGACATATACGATAGACTTTATCTTCTCCCACTTGCTCAATCGTTTACACGATTGTTCTTCTCTAGTCTTATCCTCTAACCAAGTCCACACAGAGCCCACACTCTGGATTCTCACACTGAGAATACCAAAGGTAACTTTTTTGGAAGTGTCTTACTCAACTAGACACAATCGAGGTTTTATGGAGGCCGTTTGTGGTGTTTGGAGTGTTCGTGACCTTGGTGATCGCTTTGTTCGAGTTCGTTGTGATCATTCAGTGTAATGGTCGTGCTGTACGAGCGTTTGAGTGTTACAGTGTTGTTGATTGTTCGAGCGTTCGTGATCAAGGGTCTTGAAGATGAGTCTTTAAAGGTATGTGAATTCTTCCCTTGATCGTGTAGTAAAGCATGCTGTAATTTCAATTTATGCATAACCGTATGTTTTCATTTGTGACTGTAATTGTTGTTGTTCATATACGATTGAAATTTGGAAAGATCCTTCTGCTGCTCATGGAAATTCTCATGTCTGATTTCCTTCATTGCTAACCTTGATTAGAATTGGTTGCTTGCTTCGGTCTTGATGAATGAATGTTGGGAAGAAATTTGACAATTATATTTTATTTCTCATTTTAGATTACTAAAGTATGATCAAAATTAGGGAAAATTCTCATTGTAAATTGAGAAGAAAAATTAAGAAAATAAAGAAAGTAAAGATATGGAGTAGAATAAATTAAGAAAATAATTATCAAATAGTTGGAGTTGATGTTCTAAATCTCATATGTCTTATAGTCTATAAATACAAATCACGTATCTAATAAAATAAGAGATATTTTATTGACGTTTAGACTGCATTAATTCAATCCAATAAACTAAGATCTAAGGTTACTTTATGAAACTTAAACATGTATGTGGAGACATACAGGTGGGTCTTGTTTAAGTGATAACTTAAATGGTTTGTAGTAGATGGATAAGACTGGGTACCTTATCCTGGTGACACTACAAATACGACCCTCTTTGTAGATGTTACAATTGTTGTAAAGTGCTACAAATGATCAGATCCCAATCATTCATGTGGAGACATTCGAGCGGGGGTATCTATACAAAGAGTTTGTATAAGACCAAACTATGAAATGAATAGTCTCTCTATATAACACTTTATAAGGGCAATGCTTTGATTTGCATGGGTGAGAGTGACCTTATTAGCCGACTCAACAAGCCTACCATTTTGGAGATCTGTTCGAGTAGGGAGCTGGGAACACAACTACACAAGATGAAATTCACTCATTCTCGTCCTTAGGGAAAGTAAATAAATTGCTCCCTTAATAGCTGAGTCTGGGTGTTGAATATTGAGGCCTCAATCTTTCACTAGTCCAAGAGATGTTAGTTTATAGTTGGACTATAAACTGTTTGTTCATTAGAGGAATTAGTGGTACTTAAGGATTTAGAGGTAACTATAGGAGTAAAACAGTAATTTGACCCAGCTGTAGTTATGAGCGATTTGTGAAGGTTCGACTCACTATTGATTTGTTATATCCACAGACACAAAAATATATCTACAGAGTGAAGAGTACAACTATCGTCTTTAGTGGAGTGACCAGTAGTTAATGAAGATTGATTAATTTAATTAAAGAGTTTAATTAATTAATCTCATATAATTTAATTAATTAGTCTTATATCATTGGATCTTCTAATATGTAGGTTCATAAGATCTCCTTGTTAACTCACTAAAGGATAGATAAGAAAAATAATTTGAATTGTTCAAGTCAATTAGTGGAATAGCATATTAATGAGATTAATATGGTATGGTTAATCATAGATGTGATCTATATTAAGAGAGAAATATTTGAATAAGATTCAAATATTAAATTCTTATGAATTAGATTCATGAAGAATTAATTAATTAATTTTGAGAGATGAAAGCAAATAAACATGTGATGTTTATTTAAATTAACTATATATATTAAATTGGATTTAATATATATAATTATTTAATTGGTACAATAATCAATTGACTAAATGTTATTTAATTAATTAGGCTTAAGGGTAAATTGGGAAAAGCCATTCTCCATATAAATATCCCTTTATGGCCAATTTAACGTTGGTCTCCAATCTAGATTTCCTTTAAAAAAATTTCCTCTCAACCATTCTCTATTATTCTTCCTCCTTCAAGGTGATGGAGACCACTTCTCTACTCCTTGGATTCTTAGAGATTAACAAGGTTGCACTTGTGGTGGTGCCTCTTGTTCGTTAAAAAAACGTTCGTGAGAAGACGGATGGGAAAATGTGAAGAGTTCGGGAGTCGACAAAGGCTTGTTGCTTTATCTCTTTGTTTCTTCTTTTAAAGCATGCTTCCTATAATGTTTATCTATTATTATTTTTGTTTTCTTTGCTATTTTGATTTCCTTAAAAACAAAAAAAAATAAAATGTAACGTGATCTCACGCTTCTACGGGAATTCGATTCTCTTTACAAATTAAATTATCATTGGTGCTTGTGATGAGATCTTGATTTGATTCAAATATGTTGAAAATAATTTGATTGGTTGTTTGTTCCACCCAATTCAACTTTTCATTTTTGTTTTGTAAATACATTTATACTATTGATTAATTGAAAGCTTCTCCACTCATAATCTCTATGTTTCATTGTTGTCTTTAGTTTAACTTGAACATGATTAATGGGTATGCTTTATTTATATTTCAAACCTTAAGTTTCAGAATGAAGAGTTCATATTTAGAATGTGATCATAATTTTATTGATCCTTGTAAATGGATTTCATTCTATATTTATTTTTGAAATTGTGTGTTGACTAAGTCATCCAACTGAAGGCATGATTTGAGAATTTTGGAGAGAGCTCAACATATTTAATTTTCACTTTGTGATGAGTAAATAAGTGGATTGATTTTTGGTGATTGTCATATGTATATGTGATAGATAGTTTGTATGGTGGATCTTGTGGTTGTTGATCATCAATCGAATATAATGACTTTTAAGTGAAGATTTTTTGATTGTTTGTTCCATGAATGCCTCCAACTTTTAATTTTCAAATTATTGTCAATTTGGACGATGATGACAAAGATTTTCTCAATGTGATTCAAATCTGGATAGAAATAAAAATTCAATTTCAAATCTTTTGAAGATATTTGAATATTTCATAAGTAACAAATTGTCTTATGACAAATGCAATAAGAAAATAATATTGTTATTGTTCTTGTATTGATTTCATATCTTATATGAGATGCTATTGTGATCTACTTGAGCATGTCTATTAGCATGTTAGTATGAATGGAAATAATATTTCATGTGGGTTATATTTGACAAAGTTTTATAGCAACCCTAGAGGGGTGAATAGAGTTTAATTAAATTTTTTTTTTCTAAATTAACCCAATTAAACTAATTAATACACTTTTTATAAATAATAAGAAAAATTCAAATTATGCAACAAATAAGATGACAAAAAATGTGATAATTTAATTATATCAAATTTTAGCAAATAAATAAGAACAAACTAAAACATACAATAAATTGCTTAAATTAATTGCAAAAATAAAAAGGAAAGAGTTAGAGAAGAAGACACCGTAATTTTTATAGTGGTTCAGTCAAACTTGACCTACTCCACTCCCCAAGCGCCTCTTGGGAATTTGAATAAAATCTTTCTGACTCTTTCCACGGATTAGAGCCCAACCCAAGTGCCTCTTGGGAATTTGAATAAAATCTTTCCGACTCTTTCCACGGATTAGAGCCCAACCGTTACACTACCGCTCCTTTTACGGGTAGCAAACCCGATCCTTTCCACGGTTTAGGATCAAACCGTTACAAATGTTGGAATTTTTGAAGAGCACAATACAACTCTCACTGGAGTGGATTTACAAGTTTAAGCACTCAACAAGTTTATCCTCACAATACAATAACACTCTCTCAAGAATAAGATGAAAAGAAAAAAATTTGGGAACTTAGAGAGAGCAACAATGGAACCTTTTGAGTTTTGTGAGGTTATGAAATGTATAAATTTGTTTGGTTTTTAAAATTTGGAGAGGAGATGGTTTATATAGAGATGGAAAAATTTTTAGAACCACAATTAATTTGGACCATTGGATTGGAAAAAAAAATCAATGGTAGAGATTTTAAACTAAACTAGTCGTTAGATACAAAAGTATAATATTAAATTCATTTTTTCTTTTAAATTCTTAAATTTATTCTCTTTAAAGTCAATCCAAAATAAAACATATCATGTGTAAGAAACTAGCCGTTAGACACAAACATAAAATAATATTAAATTTATTTTCCTTTTAAATTTCTTTTAAATTTCAATTTTTTTTTTTAAATTTTAAATCAATCCCAAAAATCAAAAGTCCATCATATGTTAATCTCTTAATGATCCACCATTCAACCAATATGCTGCCACATATCTACATGCAAATGGTCTGGTTATGTCACGTCATCCACCACGGTATTTTTTCTATAGACTTGTTTTGGTCATATCGTCCTCGTTTTAGCTCTGATTTGAATGATTCAAGAGGTGTTGGAATTGTTGTTCTGAGCTCTACGCTATAGACATATTAAAACACTAAGATTTTCAGTAATTAAAAATTGAGTTTGTTATCATCAAAACATTGATTAATTAATTAATTAAAATTAATTAATTTGAGATTAAGGGCCAAAAAGCTAACATATGCATGATTAAATTGTCATTTTTGGCCATTAATTTCATGAAGTTGAAAAATATTATTATTACTTTTAAATTGAGTTTGACCCTATAATATTATTTTGACTATCATCTACCTTGTTTATAATATGAAAATTAAATATGTAAATTCCATCATTTTTATGTGGAATCTTGTATTGATGGTAAATTGAGATATTATCGAAGCTATAAAATATGTGGATATTTTATAAGGATTTTTCATGGGCATATAAGTTAGAACAATTATTTTCGTTGGTATGAGGCTTTTTGGGTTGGGGTCAAACCCAAAAGCAAAGCCATGAGGGTTTTTGTACAAAGTAGATACTATATCATACTGATGTAAAGATATTTGGAGAGTTGTTATCCCTAATAATTGGTATCAGAGTCGTCCCCTAGCTTAGCCATGTCGATTTAAATCCTCAGGTGTCGAACAAAGATGTAGTGGATCCTGAAAGTAGTCATGGTGTGATCTATAATTGAACTCTATCAGATAGGTGGTGTTCTTTAATGAAGAAGAATTAGCCTAGATAGGGGTTAAACGGATGAATGACTATGTGAGGGAAGGCTTAGTGGTCCTTTGTTCAAGAGGAGAAATATTGAGAATGCGACCAAAGTCCCACATTGATAATGGGTATATAGGGATGTGTGCGTGTGTGTTTGTGTGTGTATATATATATAACCCGCAGTTTGTAAACTTTAAACGTATTCCTATTTTCAATAAAGATGTTATTGAGATTTTTTTCAATAAAGTTGTTATCGAATATGTAAATTGTAGATTCCTAAATCCAATAAACTAATGATCTCATGGCTATAATATGAATACTTAAACTTTATGTAGATACATAAAAGAGAATCAAGTTTGTTGGGATATATGTCCTAAAACTCGCAAACTCGCATTTTATAAACTTTAAACATATTCCTATTTTCAATAAAGATGTTATTGAGGTTTTTTCAATAACGTTGTATTGAATATGTAAATTGCGGATTCCCAAATCCAATAAACTAACGAATCCATTGTTGGGAATGCCCTAAAACTCGCAATTTGTAAACATTAAACATATTCTATTCACAATAGAGATGTTATTGAATTGCATTCATTCCTAAATCCAATAAATTAACCCATGGCTATAACATGAATACTTAAACTTTATGTAGAGACATAAAAGAGGATCAAGTTTTAGTATATAGCCAAACAGGTCTATAAGTATATGGATAGGGTTGGGTACCTTATTTTGGGATACTATGGATGCGACCTGCTTTGTATATTGATATAAATGATGTGATACCAAAGTCATTTATGTGGAGACATGCGAGTGGAGGCATCCTATGCAAAAGAGTTTTACATAAGACCAAACCATGAAATAGTCACTTTTTCTTTATAATGACCATTTATTTTTAAAACTGACTATTTCAATTCAATGACCTAAGGTAACTTGATCTTAATCTTGAGTTAACTATGAACTCCTATTTATTTGGGATTATCCTTTAATCTGCATAGGTGAGAGTATTTAACATTGTCGCTCAATAAGCCTCCCATTTTAGGGGTAAGGCCGGATAAATAACTAGGGACATAGTATTGCAAGATGAAATTCACTCCTACCTATCATAAGGTTAGTAGATAGGTTGTTCCCTTAAGTACTAATTCCTGGTCTTGAACAAAGGGTCTTTGTCCTTTCGTGGCTGGAAGGGATTCGGTTTATTGGTAGGACCATAAACCAATTGTTCGTTAGATGATCAATTGAGACTTAAGGAGTAAGATGTATTACAGAGGTAAAAGATAATTTTGACTTAGCTGTAAATACGAACGACTTGTAAAGGATCAACATACTAATTATGGTTAAATCAAGTGGACAGAAATATATCTACAGTGAGGAGAGTGCAACTACTGAACAATAATGGTGTGTCTCGGTAGTTAACGAATATTGATTAATTTGGTTTAAAGAGTTTAATCAATTAATCTCAAATCGTTGGAGCTCATGATCTGTAGGTCCATTATGTCCCTCTAATAGCTCATAAAAGGATTAAACCTTAGAATAAGGTGTTCAGAGAATTTGAAATATTCAAACTCAATTTAGGGTTTGGATTATTATTGTGTTTAATTATCGAATTAGATGTTACGGTTTTAGAGAGTTGACAATATTTAAATATGATTGAAATATTTTAATGATGTATTATATTAATTTAATATTGAATATTAAATTTATTAATTAAATTGGTTTAATTAATTATTGAAATTAGTTTATTAAATTTTGAATTTATGAAATTCAAAATGATGAAATTGGTTTATTAATTTTTTGAAATTATGAAATTCAAAATTATGAAATTTGTTTATTTGATTTAGAATTTTTATAATTTTAGATTTATAACTTTGGTTTTAATATCAATTAACCCACTTTCACATTTTAAATTGGATTAAATGGAAAGTGAGATAATGCCATATTTACCATATTAAACACCTCACGCCACTTAATTTTATTCGAATATTAAGTGGCATTATCTCATTTAATCTAATCTACATGATTAACAACTATAAATTGGGGGTTTGAGTACAGATTTAGCATTCATGAAACTTGAAATTAAAAAAAATAATAATAATAAGTTTTTCCTCTTTTACCTTAACTCTAAAAAACCACATCAATTTCTCTCCATTTGAGTTCTATCACTTAATCTAAGGCCTGGGATTAGTAGAGAAGATTCTTGTGGTGGTCTACTACAAAGATTGAAGATGAAATTTGTAGAGAATTCGAACAATTTGGAGAAATCATCAAAGGTATTCACTAGAAACCCTAAAATACTGAAAGCTATGAATATGCATGATAATTAACTAAAATTGATGTAGTTAAAGTGCTTAAATCCTTAATTATTTCCACATATTGAATGTCAACTCCATCACCCATGGTTATAACATGAATACTTAAACTTTATGCGGAGACATAAAATATGATCAAGTTTGAGTATATAGGAAAAACAGTTTATAAGTATATTGATAGGGTTGGGTACCTTATCCTGGGGACACTATGGATGTGGCTCACTTTGTATATTGATACAAACGATGTGATCCCAAAATCATTCATATGGAAACATGCGAATGGGGGCATCCTATGCAAAAGATGTTTGCATAAGATCGGACCACGAAATAGTCACTTTTTTTAACGACCATTTACGGTTAAAATTGACTATTTCAATTTGATGAGCTAAGGTAATTCGATCTCAATCCTGAGCTAACTAAGAACTCTTGTTTATTCAGGATTATCCTTTAATCTGCATGGGTGAGAATGGCTCAAAATCGCCACTCAATAAACCTCCCATTTTAGGGGTAAGATCGGATAGATAACTGGGGACATAGTCCTGCTAAACGAAATTCACTCTTACTCGTTTTAGAGTTAGAAGATAGGTTGTTCTCTTAAGTACTGATTCTTGGTCTTAAACAAAGGGGCCCCACCCTCTTTATGGTTGAGATGGACTCGGTCTATTGGTAGGACCATAAACCAATTATTCATTAGAGGGTGTGGAGATTTCAGGAGCAAGATGTATTATAGGGGCAAAACAGCAAGTTGACCTAGCTATCAATATGAACAACCTGTGAAGATTAACTTACTGATTATGGTTAAATTAAGTGAACAGAAATATATCTACAGTGAGGAGAGTGTAACTACTGAGCTATAGTGGAATGTCTCGGTAGTTAACAAATATTGATTAATTCGGTTATAAGAGTTTAGCCAATTAATCTCAAATTGTTGGAGCACATGATCTGTAGGTCCATTAGGTCTCTCTACTAGCTCGTAAAAGGATTAAACCTTAGAATAACTTGTTAAGAGAATTTGAAATGTTCAAATTCGGTTTAGGGTTTTGGATTATTATATTTGATATAATTAACGTTTGATTAACGAATTAAATGGTTTTTTAGAGTTGAAAAATATTTGAATGAGATTTAAATATTAATCATTGATTAGGTATTTAATTAATTTAATATTTGATATTAAATTATTTATTTAATTAATTAAATTTGTTTAGTTAATTATTTATTTAAAATAAAATATTTTAAAATAAATTTGAATTTGAAAATTTGAAATCAATTTCTTTTAAATTTAAATTTATTTTATTAGAAAACCAAATTAATTAATTAAAAAAATTGCTAAAATGGAAAGTGTGATTTTTCCACTTTTTCTATTTTTTACACCTAATTCACTAATATTAAGTAGGAATTTGAGTGTCAATCTCCCGATTAATCTTATTTGCTTGTTTGAAATGAATAAATACATATTTATTTAAAGAAAATTCGAGCATGCAACCCAAACTTCGAAGATGAAAATTCTGTAAATTTTCTCTCTCTCTTCAACTCTCAAAATCTTCCCAAATCTCTCTTAATTTGTATCTCACAATCCAATCCAAGGCCCAAGAATAGTAGAGAAGGCTCTTGTGGGTGTCTACTTTATGGGTTGAAGAAGAATTTCGTGGAAATTTGGAGCAATCAAGTGGTTTCTACAAAGGTATTATCTATAAACCCCAAATTCTAGAAAAAAAACATGAACATGCATGCTAATCTTCTAAAATTGGTGTAGTTAGAGTGCTTAAGATCAAAATAGTTTCCGTTGGTTGAATGTCAACTCCATCATATTGATGATATACTGATCTTTGGTACAAACATATATGTAAGGTATGATATTAAGTTATTTATGTCCCCACAATTTGAAATGAAATATTTAGGTGAGGCTGATGTGATACAAGGTATTACTAAAAATGGATTTCCTTATGTCAATCACACATTGGAAACTGTGAAAGAGATATGACAATTTCGATGACGTTCCTGTAAAAACATCTTATGATGCTAGTATGAGTCTTAAGAAAAATAAGTACGATAATGTTTCTCAATCTCAATATGCAAAAATTATAGGAAGTGCTATGTGTTTCTGATGAACTAGATCAGACTTGATATTGAATATGTTGTGAGCAAATTGAGTAGATATACACATAATCTTGTTAAAAATTATTGGATTGCTCTTCGTCATTTATTGAGGTATCTTAAGAGTTCAATAGAATACTATTTATATTTTGATAAATTCCCTACTATATTAGAAGGGTATTGTGATGCCAAATGGGTAACAGGTAACGATGAAGTAAGTTTCAAGTGGACATGTATTCTTACTTGGCAGAGGAGCTATATCATGGAAGTTTCAAAGTATACTTACATAGCTATGTTTACCATGGAATGTGAATTTATTATTTTGTAATTAGTAAGAAAAGAGGCTAAAGTGGCTTAGAAGCTTACTGAGAGATGTACTATTATGAAGGACATTAGTACTAGTTTCTTTGCATTGTGATTCACAGGCTGCCATGGAATTGTCAAGAATAGTGTGTATAATGACAAAATGCCTCGGACATGAAGCCGTGAAATGGTTGTTGAAAGAAGGAATTATGTCTTTGAAGTTCGTGAGGTCTGAGAGGAACTTGACGGATTCATAACCAAAGACCTAACAAGGAGAGTAATTCTAGAATTTTCAACAAGTATGAGATTGAAATCCTTACAATGGTCCATAGCCTTTTATTTGGGTGGTCTATTGTGATAGACTTGATGGCCTATATCCATTTATTTGGTTGGTCTATTGCTATAGACTAGATGGTCCATAGCTCTTTATTTGGGTAGTCCTAGTACGGATTCGATGGACAAAACTAAAACCTTTAAAAAATTCCATAACCCTTTCTTTAGGTGGTCCTGGTATGGCCTTGATGGATAATTGTAAAATCTTCATAGCTCAGTTTTTGAGTGGTTTGTCATTGACAGACTCGATGAAGTTGGTCTGAGTATGGACTAGATGTGAAGTTTTTATAGTTTATTTTTTTAGTGGTCTATTGCGATAGATTTGATGAAGCAATTACTTAACGTGATTGTGAATGTGTGGTCGCCTTCTATGAAAAAGTTCAAGGGGTTTTTTTAGAGCTTTCACGTTGACCGAGGTTCTATGTGCAAGACCTTAAATAACACACTTTTATCATGGAATCAATGAAAATTTAAGGAGTAAAACGTGTTATGGGGGTTTGAACCAGAGTTATTGAAAGTTCAAGAGGTAACTCACTCCCTCTAACAATGTTGTTGTCCCATTTCACTATGCATCGATTCAAATTGTCAAGATATTGATGTTTAAATTTAGTCTCCTAACTTGCTTAGAAAATAGGTTTTATAAAATGTTTTTTTTTTCTATATCAATCATTTGTGGGGGATTGTTGAGAATGACTAACATAGCAAAAGAAAAGGTACGAATGAATTGTTGGTGATTAATTCCAAGAATTAATTTCAATTAATTCTAAAATTGTTTTTAAAATTAATTTCAAAACAATTTTTTTGTTTTTGGAAACCGATCTCACATTTTCTTTAAATAACTCTTAGTTTTGAAAAGAAAGAGATAGAACAATTTTTGTCTTTCCTATTCATATGTTTTTCCTCTAGATCTACTGTTTTCTAAGCATAATTTTCATTGATTCCAATCCATTTTCCAGCGAGTGCACACTTGAAATTGAAAGTTGTGTAACTTTAGGGAGCAACCGGCACAACAATTAATACCAAGGTCGTGTCGTAATTGCTTTCAGGCACGTAGTTCTTCCATGATACAACAACTTTTTGACATTTGTATCTAACAAATTTAGCATCTACAAATACAAATTTCTTTCAAATAATAACAAAATAGATTACATCACTCAATCTAAAACAAAATTTAGGTTTGTGCCTAAAGATTAAGGGTAAAACAAGCTTAACTAAACAATTGTTTTTAAAAATGATAGATTAGGTTTAATACTACTATCGTCCTTATATTTATTTATTTTTTTAAAGATTTTGTCTTTATATTTTTAATTTTGGTTCATTTTGATCTTGTATCTTCAAAATATTTATTTAGGTCCATGTATGCTATACTTCAATTCATTTTGATCATTATACCTTCAAAATGTCTATTTTGGTTCTTGTATTTATAAAATGTGACGATTTTGATCCTTTAATTTTTTTTAAAAAATCAATGGATCGAAATAGTTTGTTTTTAAAAATATGAAGATAAAAAAATCATTTTAAAAGTATAGAAATCAAAATAAAGAGTACATGGATCAAAATGAACTAACCAAAATCAAAGTCATATGAAAGCGTAGATTATATCAATTTCATTCTCAAATCTCAACTACTAAAAATGTATTTTTGTCTCATATTAGTTCCCTTACATTATATTTCTATTCCGTTTTCATATATTTTGAGAAAGTGTAAAAAATAATCCTATTTAGTTTCCACCTTTCACAACTAGTACAATTTTAGAAAACCCGTAAAATAATTTTTCTCGGTTTTTTTCAACTAATAGGGGTGATAGTCGATTTGGATTTTTAGTTTTGGAGTCAACCAAGAATCAGACTAAACCAATTGGTCTTATAAAGAAGATATCCAAATCGATGTCTAGTAAAGAATAAAACCAATGAATTAGTTTTTATTTGGTTCGATTTATTATTAATTTGATTCTCAATTTTTTATATTTTTTTCCAAAATTTTATTTTTAATTCCACTTTTGTTTTGAATAGGTCATTTTGACTAATTTTAAATATCGGTCTACTTCTTCTATAGATTGAAATTGGACATTTTTTTTTCTTGACACTTTTCTAAATAAAAAGCATACACGCTCCATAATAGTTGATGTTTTTTTTTACTAAACAACGAATATATATGCACCATAATAATTAAAATACTAAAATATACCTAATGTTATAGTTTATTTTTAAGAGTATACATATCCTTAGTTCAATTCGGTTTTAATTGATTTTTCTAATAAAAATAAGTATGAACTAATACGTTTTTATTTTTTTTAAATATAAATCAAAATGTCTAATTTTATATTAAAAAACTAAACTAAACTAGTGGATCGGTTAACTTCAAGATTAAAATAAAAAAGTGACTTCTCTACCTCCAAACTATCGATTGGTTTGAACTTTGTGGTAGAATTACAACTAAGACAAAGATCGAACTTCTGTATATTTTTTCTAAAATCATATAATCTTTTGTAGAATTTGATTCATTTGTCTTTTCCAAATCGAGTTTCCTAAACGTATGCTAGTCGTGAGGCGTAAAATTATTTCAAGGTTCCTAAGAATTTCCCGTAAATTTTTTCCGTCACTCTCTCTTTTTTGTTTTTTTTTTTTCTTTTTAATTTCCTAAACCCTATTTCACGTTCGGCAACCTCCTCCCTCCCGTTTCCAGCCACTGGACCACGTCCCGCCGTCTCAGCGGCTGCCGCCGCACGCTGCATCTCAGCCTTCCGACGAACTCACACTCCATCCATCTCGCAATCACTCGCATCTCGGAGCAATCCGGAGTTACTTGACTTGTTTTTTTTCCTTCTCAGAAGCAGAGTGGTTCAGCCAATATCCATTGTTGAGATTACGCCGCTGCCGTTCATTTTTCAGATCCCAAGGTTTCGATCTTTTATTTTATGCTGTAATTTTTTTAAAAAAATTTATGTTAGTTTGCTCTCTTGAAAAGAAAATCAGGAGAATCTTGTTTAAATTCTTTCTCAACCAGTCTAAATGAAAACATAAAACTATGGATGTATAGAATTTAGGGCTCGCATCGAAAAAACCCATTTTCGAGGTTTATATTTCGTTCCCAATTCCATTGCCAAAAAAAAAAAAAAAAAAAAAAAAAAAAACTATGAATATATACACCACGTATTAAAAAAGGGACAAATTGAATCAATAAATAAAAGGTCAAAAGATTTATAAAAGAAAAGTTTAAGAAGATGAACAAAGCATTAAAGAAAAACTCACCTATAAGAACTCGTTCGAATGGTAAATTGATATTTTAAAATGTTAGAATTATTGTCATCAGTTTAAAAAATAGCAAAATACACTGAACAAAGGAAATAGAAACCCAATCTTGAGTTTCAGTTTGATCAAATGGAATTCCGTCTTCTTGAACATAGAAGAAACTATTGATGAAGTATAGAGGCATTTGCATACGAGGTAAAACTGAAAACGGTTGTTTTAATTTTAGAATCCTGTTAAATCCGACTTATTTGCTGCAAGAATCTTCTGGTGGTTGTGTTTCAGAATTGGCTTAGGAATATTGTTTATCCGAATCCAATCTTAAAGCTGTCATCCAGAATGCCAGTACCTTGCATTTTGGCTTAGTGTTTTGAAATCAACGTCAATTTGTTGGTTATTTTTGCAGGCAGGGCTTCGCAGGCATGTGAAATATAGAAAGGGAAAGAAAAAGAGCTGAAAAGCAACAAGAATGGTGATCTCCAGCAGTAATTCTAATAGTAAGGAAATCACTATCAGGAAGAGGATTGCTAGCATGTAAGACCAACTCTACTGCTGTACTTCTTGTTTCCAGTCTTCATGTTTGTTAAAACCTTGGGAAACTGTAGCAATATTTAACTGCAATGATCATACGAGCGCCTTCTATTATTCTAGTATGCACTTGGAGTTGGAAATGCCAAGCTTTACATGTCTTCAGATGCTTATAATTGTATCGAACTAGGTATAAAGAACCAAGAGGCTTTTAATTTACAACCAAGACATTAGTTTTTAGAAAGAAAAAAGCCCTATTTTCAAGGTCTCAAAACTTTGTGACTGGAATAAAGATGGATTTCCTTTTATGGAGTGAAGTTTTGATTGTAATGTTTTAAATCAGTAATTTGAAGTGAATTCATACCGTGTTATTCTTTGGAGTTGCTTCTTGTTCTTGGATGGCGTACATAAAAATTTAGTAAACGTCTAAGATGTTTTTGGTACTCCTATTTTATAGATTCAACAAGAGAGAAGATGATTTCCCATCCCTGAGAGAGTACAATGATTATCTGGAAGAAGTGGAGGACATGAGTACGCTCTTCTAGAATGGTTTCTATTCTTCTTTACTTGGAATCATATTTGACCACGAAACTTCATTTTGCAGCTTTTAACTTGATCGAAGGCATTGATGTTCAAGCTATTGAAGCAAAAATTGCTAGGTATCAAGAAGAAAATGCTGAACAAATCATGATCAATCGTGCTCGCAAGGTACTTGGTGTATTATTACTGTTAATGTAGAAACTATTCATTTCTTTTCTTTACCTTTAGTCCCAAACGGCAGATTTTGGTGCTTAACCATTTTTTTTATTTCTTCTTTTTAACTTCAGACATAACTGCTCCTTGAACCCCTTATGGTTTACAGAGTCACTGAAAGGTTAATGACACTTGTTAAACTATTTGATAGGCTGAAGAATATGCTGCAGCCCTTGCAGCAAGCAAGGGAATTCCTGCACAGGCAGATAATGATGGGGTGAGCGCATTTTTCCTGTTTATAATTGCGCATAGTTAACAGTCATTTCTGTTTTCCCTTTTTGATTGCTTGACAACACTGTTGACAAATGTATTTGGCTTCAAATAGAAAGGTCTGCTGCGCATTGTCTTCCGAATCCATCCTGATTAAAATATCACAAATAATCACTTTGTATTTGGCATCCAAAAGGGATAGAACATAGCAGTCAAAATAGAATATTAGTACGCAATACGACCTTACTTGAATAACTAAGATCTGTTCGATTGATGGTACAACTTTGTCCTTGAGTTCTAAAGAATATTAGAATTCGACCCATGAATGTTTTTCTTGAAAAACACATTGAGTTAGGACAGAGACGGAAGTGTTCTCATAGTTTTCAATTGATTGCTGTTGCAGGCTGCAGATCAAAGTTTCCAAGCAGGATTAAATACAGGAACACAAGGTCAGTACGCACCTACATTTGCTGGAGGGCAGCCACGACCTACAGGCCAACCAGTGCCCCTCGGTGGTGGTCCTGACATGCAGGGCTATGGGCTTGACGATGAGGAAATGTTGAGGCTCAGGGCGGAGAGAGGCGGAAGGGCTGGCGGATGGAGTGTAGAGTTCAGCAGAAAGCGTGCACTTGAAGAAGCTTTTGGAAGTATTTGGATATGCTAAGTTTTTGCTGATCTTTCAAATGTCTCATCTTCTTACAACGCAATCTTATTTTCTCACGAGAATATGTTTCGCTTGAGTTTGAATATGTTTAGCTTGAGTTTGAGTAGTAGAGATTAATTATGCAGATTTATGCCACGTTCGAGAGTGATTCTAAATTTAATCATTTTTTTGATATTTTTAAAATACACTCAGAAAAAGAATTAAAAGTTTAAATGATTTTGAGTAATTAAATGTGAGTTTTGGAGAAATTAAAACCATTTTAAATATGAATCCATGTGTCGACATTTCAAATAAATATGAAGTGATTTTAAAATCGATTATTTAATTTTGCAATTTTTAGATTATCAAATTTTGAAACATTAGGCCCCTTTCAGAAAAATTTTAAGCAAGTGTAGAACAGAGAGGTAATATAGAAAGTTTTTGGACACATTGGGAGAAAACCTAACATATTCAAATACAAGGAACTAGAACTATCATTCGAACTTCAATGTATAATCAAACCCATGCTGTGTACAATGTTTGTTCTGTCGTCAACTGTAAGCTGTGGACCTAATAAAAGAATTTTTACACGTAAAGGGTTCTTACATGAGCTACAATTTCCAGAACCCCCTACATACTCTATTCATAGACCATAAAAATTAGCTTGCAATTAATTAATCTTGACCTTCATCACCATCTGAAATGTCAAATAAGAGCTTAGGAAGTGATGCAATTCGAGGAAGATGCAACAACAAATCCCCATATGAATCTTTCCTTGACATAGCTGAGGCTTGTATGCTTCCAGAAACTTCCTGCGTTGTTTCGGGATGAATCTTAATATGGTCTTCAATATTCTTGCCATCCCTCAACATCGCAACATCATCTCTGTAATTGGCTCCTTCAACACAGTTTTCACCGTTGGTTTGAGAACTTTGAACAGGTTCTTTCTGCAACAGGCAGCAGAGAGAATCAACTCGAGACATGAGTGATACCTCATCAGAAGCTGCTGACAATTGATTGTCACTCAGCAAGTATTGTGCAATGTCATCCAGCATAGATTGGTATTCCTCCGAACCATTATCAACAAATGGTGTCTTTGTAGAAGCCATTTGTTCTGTAATATGATGTCCAATGTGGTTGACAAGATCGCTCATCGACACGGATGGGTGAATCCCCGGAACCTTTATCTGCTCCCAGTTTCTTGGCTTTCTGGTAACTTTAGTACTTCTATTCTCTTCAATCTCGTGAGCGTCCATTACTAACATACAAAAGGTAATGGGTGATATTGGTTAGAGGATAGTGTTGACATGCAAGCTATAGAGAACAGATATATAAGGAAACATAATCTTCCAAAACACATCCTCAAAAACATCGGTTAACTTTCGAAACTGGGAAAAAAGTGAATGAAGATGAAAGAAGTTTTGAGAGTGAAAAAGTGGAGGGTACTACAAAGAAAATTCGCTAAAACTGGAAACCAGGACAGTAGGATGCTATTGTCACAAACACACTCTTGAAAATTCAAGTCTAGTTTAATTGACTAGTCAGTCTGATAAATTTAAGAGACAAAAAGCATGCTATGACACCGATCTACTAGGCATACATCAATATCATAGTATCTGGCTTCATTTCATCATCATGTAGGTGTAGTGTAGCCAGGACAAGAGGGGGAAGGGGCTGAGGAGAATATATTTGCGATGGTTCCATCATATTCTGCCCCTTCCCTAGATTAAATGTAAGGTGCTTAGCTAATGGAGATTACCATTTTTCACGCGCAGACCAACTTGCAAGTTCAATGTACCTGAACTGGGGGAAGGTGCCTCCACGGTGAAAGGTTCGAACACCATCTGAGGGGAAGCCTTTTCTATCTTCAATGAAGACACAGCAGATGATGAAACTACATCCTGGAAAGTAGAAAGTAGAGATTGATTGTCATTCTCTGCTTGCTCCAAACCATGGATGCTGGCTTGCTGCAAGGTTGTAAACGTAGAGGCTATTGGTTCAAAATATGGAGAACCCAACACAATCTCTGGTTGTCGGCTTAAGAAGTTCAGGCGTGAGTCACATTGGATGAGCTTTTCAAAATGCTTGTTTAGAAGCCCATATGGACATTGCAGAAAATGCTGCCTATACACCACAGATCAAATTTACATAAATATAATGCCCTTAACCAGTTCTAGCTAAATTGGTTTGCAGATGTGAGGATGAACATACATAACTGTCCTAGTAAAGATGAAACTATGCTCAAGCAATTACATAATATCCTTCTCATACATGTTTGACATTTGCTTCCGGCTAGTCTCATTTAAAACAATCCGTAGAATGATGAAGTCTCAAGTCCATAATTGGGCAACTTTTTATCCGGACCAAAAAAAAAAAAAAGGTAAAAAAATATGTGAGACACGACCAAACAATTAAGAATGCAACGGTCTTCGAATATAAAATTGCACATATCCATATCAAAGATGTAATGGGAAAAAATCCCATAGTCAATAGGAGAAATATTATAAATATTAGCACAACATGAAAGTACAAAGAACATCTGAGTATCAATATACTTGACAAGGTGAGAAAAAAGTCGAAAAGGAAATCCCAAAAGATTATATACAAGTCAACCCTGACGCCTGATGAGCAAGTAATTCAAATTAAAATAGGCATGTGAAGAGACTTGTGAATGTAACTTCAAAAAAATAAATAAGACAGACTACTATTCAATACAGAAATTATTTAGCATAATAAATTCTAGACCAGCAAAACCCAATAATCATTCTTATCAAGATTATAATTCATAAAAAGTGGAGTGCTAGTGCTTCCCAACAATTAGGAACCCAACGCTGAGGAAAAAAAAGTGCGAAAATGAAGATTTACCTCTGTATGCTAGCCTCACCATCAGTAAAATCAGCTGTTGCTTGCCACAACGTGTGCTTCCTTGGTTGAGGGTTGGTCTCCCTGAAGAAAAGAGGCCGTCTAGCCAGCTGCACAAACCAAGCACACCAAGACTCAAGTAAATCATCAAACACAAAGTAGTAGGTAAAATCCATAAATTGATGTACATACCACAACATTTAATATAGCAGGTCCATCATCAGGACAGTTCGCATTTAAAGCCATAATATCAGACCATTGTATCTCTATTTTACTTTTGAGTCCACCCTCAAGGATTTCCCATACAAGCTTATGCTTAGCATAGTAACACTTAGCCACTAAATCACCTTCATGTCTTGATTTGTACTGTCATCATAAAATAAATCAGTTGACAAATGCTTTATAAACCCAAAATAGGTGGACACCAATATCTAATAATTTAATAAAGACCTCCCAACGTCCAATCCTTAAAAGTGAAGCTGGGAAGTTTGAAGCCTTTAGTTTCTCATTGGTACCCGGCACGGTAGCGTCCTGGCTTTCTGCTTTAACCACGAAGTTAAAAGTTTCGGTGTTTGAAGGTCCAGCAGCTGTAGTAGACGCACTCCCCTGTGAAAGTTTCATTTGAATTAGATCCAACAGGGACGGGCTCTTTCTTAGCACCAAACCAAGAGGACTTGGCTCATCCAGTGGATTATTGTGTGAAGAAGTTGCAGATAATGTGTCAGGTCCCGAAACAGACTGCTAATCCACAAACAAACTTCAGTTACAATTACAATCCACTAATTAACTTCTACTTCAGAAAGAACAAAACAAACAATTCGTTCTCGCTTTACTCAAACAAAAATTTCCAACACTTACATCAAAGCGGACTAACATCAACTAAGAATTTTGCAATAGAAGTGGAAGCTGAAGGCCTCATCAGACAATGCAACTATTCCGTTCTTATACAAATCCTAAAAATAAAACGAATAATCTGACTATAGCCTAAAAATGGTCAAATGGAAAACTGTACTAATTTGAATACAACGGCCGGCGAAAATTTTCAATTTCATTTTCAATCCGTATCATTCAAGGAAACTAGATAGAAGCCAAACAGATGAAAGACCTTGTGAAAATCAGGCTTAAACCGCTTGTCCAATTGAGCGTGCTCGTGGTGAAAAGAATCATCACGCTCACGCTTCACCGGCAATTTCTCCGGATACAACGTCATGTAGGAATCTAGAAACTGCACCATTGATACACGAAATCGAAACAAGATCTTTCGACAGAAATGGAAGAAGGCGGAGATTACAAACCCTAGAATTAAATAAGGAGGAGATTAAATTTAGAGCGGAAGTTGTCATCGGCGCTTGGCGGCGAAGGAGACCGATTGAATCAACACGTGCCGAATTGAAACTCCCACGTACTTGGTTTTTGTTCGAGAGAAAGAGTAGGGTGAAATTACGGAAGTAGTGTTGGGGGATTGTAAGAGAGATGAGGGGTAGAGTTGTAAATTGAATTGACACGTAAGAGAATGAAAATGGAAGTGGTGGATTGCGTAAACAAAGAATGACGGCGACGGCGACGGCCAGTGGATGGTTTTCGAAGACTACGTGGCGGTGGCTGACGATGTTGGTAGGTATGGCCATGGTTTTTGCCTTTCTTACGAAATCGGCTCACACGACTGTTCCATTACATAACTAATAGAATAACATATTTTCCATGCTCCAACCGTTTTAAATTCCCTCTCTACACAAATAAATAAAGAGAGAAAAAACAACTTTTTTGGTTTCGGAATTTTTTTTTAGAAAGGGGTGAGTTTGGTTTTTAATGTTTTAAATTAATCATTTTAATATGTAAATTGATTGTAGAAACGTTATGCAGTTGAGTTATAATCAGATTTTGTCATTGTTAACATAGCTAAATATTAACTTATACTTTTAGAATATTATTTTAACTCCTCTTTGTTCAATTTTAGTCTACTTCCAAATATCTAATTTTATTCCATATACTCTCAATAAATCTTAAATTTAGTTTTTACGGTTAGTTTATTATTGATTTTTAATTTTTTTAATATATAGTAGCAATTTTACTATAAATTTTAAAAATATATTCACATATTGTATTTCCTTACATGAAAATCTTGGTAAAAATTAATTTTGAGGGACTAAATTTAAGATTTGTTGGTAGTACATGAACTAAAATTGAACAAATTTCAAAGTATAAAAACCAAACATGATATTTTAATCTTTTATATATATATATAGATATATATGTTCTTGGAGTCGGAGATTCAAATCTCCTAACTCATATTTGTCGTAAAACTTTATGAATTGGTAACACTATTTTTATATATGCTGATTTTGCATGTAAACCTTTAAAGGACTGTCAGTTTATATATGCTATTTTTATATAGGCCAGTGAGCTAGGAGACTGTTTTTCTCATGTTTGTTGTAATGAAAATGCTCTAGCGCATATATTGTGTGGAAACCTTTGAAGGACCAGGAATCTTCATTACTTTATGTTCCTTTTTCTGAGTGGTTTACATTAATTATGTTTCCTGATGTTCTTATGTAGTTGTTTGGATTCACTTATTAGTTATTTACTTCAAAAAGAAAATAGTCGATGGTTCGATCTCCACTCTATTAATAAAAAAGAAATTTGAATTAAAAAAAAAAAACCATATTCTTGAATAAGAATGTCTTCAAACGGACGCAAAAAAAAGATGGGGCTTGACTCAACCACATAGATTCATAATACCTCACAAGTTTAACCCAAAACAGAAGCTTCAACTTTCAGTCAAACGTGGCCACGTGGCCAACTTGCCTATCCATCCCATAATTGACAACTGAGATAGCTCAACCACATCAGTTCAGTAGCATTCTTTAATAAACTACCTCTATCTTTATAAATAATTGCTTCAAATCACATCTTCCAATACTTTTAATTGCCTACATTTTCTTCCAAACACTTTTTTAGGGTATTTTCTTCACACTTCTGGATTAAATCCCTTACCATATCTGAAATGGATTCATCTGATGTGTCCAGAATAAACACGTATAAACAAAGTTAAATAAAATCTGAACAACTACAGTTAGGACTTGCCTTATTCTCTTGCAGATATCCTCCTCTTAAGAGTGATAATTTTAATGATAGGAATGCTATTAGGAAATAATTAGAGAATTAAGGACATGTTAGCAATTAAGAAAGAAGTTTGGCTATAAATTCATTGAGAGGGGAGGAAGATAGGCAATATCTTGTGGAACATTGGGAAGGTTCAAGGAATTTGTTTGTATTCAGAAACAAAGAAAAAGGGGAAAATTCACTGTATTTATCTCTATCAAAATTGAACTTATTCATGGAGCAATAACCAAGGGTAGATTTTTACTTCATAGATGCAACAGTTCTATTTATAAGTAAATATGATTACTTCGTTTATGAGATGAAACTGAGCAAATAGGTCAGACATTTTCGGTAAGAGCAAAAGAATCCTCCTAGATCCACATAATTTACAGAAGAAATAAGCTCCATCTTACAGCGAGTCACAGATTAGCAAAAAAAAAAAAAAAGAGGAAGGGAACTGAAAGAAGGTAGCATTATCAACTGATGGAATAAATAGGACAAATAATATTTTTAAGCAATCAAGCTTTGGCCTTTGATGAGTTCTGGAAAATTGAAAATCATTTGGTTACAAATGAAGTGAGTACAAGCAGAATTGTCTTTACTTGGCCTGCCTATTCACCTTCAGGTACGGCAAAGCACCAATCACATTATCATAGTCACTCCGGCTCACTGGGTGCTGTGTTAAGACAGAAACCAATAAAAAAAACACTCAGTAACATAACTAGATATACAACAGCATGAGAATTAGCCAATTAATGAGTGATATGGAATCAACAAATAAATAAATCAGAAAAACGTAAAACAATGAAAAATCGACACACAGATTTATGTAGTCTAATAACAGGTTAGAGAGACTGAGAGAACAGTTTTATTAGAGAAAATAATTAAAATTACAGAACAAAAACACTTGTAGAGTTAGAGAGTTTATATAGCGCACTTCTATAAATCCTAGAGTTAAAGTCGTAAATAATATAAATATGACAAATACAAATTCAACTTAGTCATTCAAAAGCGTCAAACAGATTCAAAGCATTCCAACAATGAAGTTAGTGATAGGCCGGTCAGATAACCATATGTCAAGGCACTTTGTGTCACAAAATTTTATGCATGAATATTGTCGATAAAAAGAATTCCTAGGTGAAGTATTTTGTTGGTCTAAGAGTTCATTAACCATAAGCTACATATAAATGCAAAAGGTCTAGATGCCCACAGGGCAAGTCCACAAAACTGCGACTGAAAGAGATCACCCTTTATCCCTTGCCTTGGTCATCCATTTCTGAGTCAGACGCAACCAATAAAAAAGCAATCAACACTAGCTTGTCTACTAAATTCTGAAGATTCAAAACCAAAGGTATGTCGAAGCTCTTTCCAAATATATCTTCTTGCAATTATAGTTCATGGATATGGTCTTGGACACTTAAGAATATCAAACCAAAACAAAACTTGTTTCCTAAATGATCTTTGTGAAAATCTTCAGGATCACCATCACAAATAGCTCTGTGGATTATTGTCTGAACAAACTATGACAGCCGATGAATAACTTCAAATCAGATCATACTTCCGAAACAAACTTAATTGAGTTGAAATGCATGTCATTAGCTTACAATATGATCAGAACTGAATCAATAGATGCAGGACATTCCAACTTCGGAAAGATTCTTCACAGAACTGCATTGATAATTTGCATTCAAGAAAAGGAGATTGGTAGATAACTAGTCGAGGAATCATTGAGATTTGAAAATAGTGGCTACATTGGCTAAGTTTTCATCCATTTATATAAACCCTCTCCCAGAAAAACTCAAGGCCCCAAGTTTAGAAATGCCGCATAACAAATACATTGTCATGAACCAAAAAATAAATAAACAAGACATACCATTTTGGAAAGCCGTAATCTCCTCTTTGTGTTCTTCTTGTACAGCAAATGCTGCTTTCCAGCTCTCCTCCGAACTATTTTCCCCCGACCCGTTACTCTGAATCGCTTGGCCGAAGCCTATACAGTAACACCAGGCAATAAAATCAAAAGAAAAGGGGAAAATCCCAGTACAAGACAGAGAAGACAGGCGCGTATTGTTTAAAAATTCATAATGATATTAGCTCCTGCAGTAAGCTTTTAGAATTGGGTACTTTAAAGGGTATTTAAAATTCAACCAGCCATTCTCAAATCATAATACAAATTCGATTAAAATAAACATCTCAGCGTGTTCAAACTATGTAGAAGACTGAAATTAACTTCGAATTAATCAGAATCCAACCAGAATTGAATCATACAAAAATATAGAGAAGAGAGAGTCGTGGAGAGACCTTGTGGGTTTTCATTTTGTAGCCTTTAGCAGCGAAAACAGTGAAGGGAGTATGAATTTGAGGAGTGGGAGAAATGTGAGATGGCTTCTGAAGGAAAGTGACTCCAAAGCCGGAAATGTTGTTGGAGGAACTAAGTTTCAAGGAATTCCCCTTGTTGAATGAAGCGAGCCCGACGGAACTATGAGAGACGCGAACTGATGGGCGAGAGTACAGTGGGGAAAACCTAAGACCACAGGACACCGCCATTGAAGCAGATGCCATAGTTCCTGAAGTTTCGAAGCGTCTCGACTTTCTTCTTCTTCTTCTTCTTGCCAATCTCTACGAGCCTCAGACTCGGCCTGCTGTTCGGATAAAGTGAAGGGCTTTTATTTCATTTATCGATTTCTTAATTGAGAATAATCATTTTCAGGGAGAAAGATAATTTACTAAATTTATTATTATTTTTTTTTAAAAAACCATAAATTGTGCCATTTTGTATGGAAAATGACGGGTTAAAAAACACTTCTCAACTCTAAACTTTAGTTTTTTTTCTTAGACAGAGACAAAGAAACCAACAAACACCACAACTAATACTCCCACGACTTCTAAAGATACATGAGAGGAGAATACTATTTAGAAAAACATCTTTACCAATCAAAGAATAATCTGGAGAGAAAATTACAACCGTAATGAAATAGCTAAAAATGTTTACCTCTTAAGGAATGTACTAAAAATGTATATTATTAGGCAATTAATAGCATTACCAACAAAAAGAATATACTAAATGAGGATCCCAATTTCAGTTGGGGGAGGAGGGAGTTGTTACTAGCCCACCCTTGTTCAATTGCACATAAGCTCTTCAAAAGTACTTCGACTTCCTATAAGCTGACACTCCCACCAAATTTAGTTGGTAACCGATACCTTTAAATTGTAATGATTTAGTTAATAAACTTTAATAAGTAATAATTTAATCCCTATACTTTGAAGTTTGAAAATTTTAATCCATATAATGAGAAGCCTCATCAAATTAAGTGTCAACTTTTATTACATAACCACTTAATTTTTATAGTTTACGGAATATATTAATTCCCAATCAATTTATCAATCTACAAGGGTAATACATTTCGTTAAATCTTAACAACATTTTTCATAAGAGGATTAAACCATTACAGATTGTAAAATATAGAGAACGAGTTGTTACTTATTAACGTTTCAAGACTAAATTGTTGTAAATTTGAAAGTACATTGGACTAAATTGTTACTAATTAAAGTTCAGGGACTAAATTGTTATTTTCATGAAAATTTAGGGATAAAAAATGTTTTTTTAACCAAAAATTTAAAAGTGGTAATGTTATAAACGGATCATGTGAGGTGTACTCTCCTATGCCACTTGTTAGCTATGAGAAATGCCACAAGTCAGTTGAAGAAGACACTAACTTTGCATCTTACCAAGGGAATCGTATCAATCAAGATTGCTCACAATAGGTTCAGAAGAAATATTCAAAGAAAGAGGAAACTTAGGAACAAAGAAGAAGATGTAGAACCAAATTTCAAGTTGAGAAAGAAAAAAAAAGAGGAAAAGAAGACGCACGCATTTAAGTGGTTCGGCTAATTGCCTACCTTCATCGTGGAAAGGGAAAACTCAATTTTAATTCTGAGAAAGAATGGGGAAAAACTTTCGAGAATAAATAAGTCCTCACACTCACTTTTATTACTTTGTTTTTATATTTTTACTTCCCTTCAACAATTCATCTAAAAGACTTTTTAGTGCAGGTGTGATGAGAGAGATGAAGTCCAAGAGTTGACTTTAACTATAATGTTAATTATTTGATTCTCTTCATTCTCCACCCTTGAATCAACTATTGAGCTTGAATCTCCTTGATCTTCTCTTACCTATCCTTTCTTAGGTAGGACGAATTTTATGGGGACGTTTGATGCAAAGAGTTAGTTATTATAGTTCAGTTATAATAGTTTGTGTTTAGGGTGTATAGTATATATTTGAAGTGTAAACTATTTTAGTTTGAGAAAAAAATAATAAACACTGTAGCAAATAATAAAAAAAATGATGAATGTAAAATAGTAAAAAATGTAGCAAATTGTAAATACTTTAGTAAATGAGGGTTATGAAATAGTGTTGATTGTAGCTAATTGGAGAATACAAAATAGTATTTGTTATAGCAAGATCAGGTGGTTATTATAGTCTTAGAATAGTTCTTGTCCCAAACACACCCTATGAGATTTAGGCAATGTAGTACCTTCTGTTTTGATATTAGCTTTGTGAGCATATTAGATGCATTGTGAAAGGTATGAATCTAAATGACCTCCACTTCTCCTTTTTCTCTTTCAACTCGAATGAAATGAGATGTTATGTCAATATACTTAGTTCGATTGTAGAATTGCTCTTTCTTTGGTAAATTGATAGTATTTTGATTGTCATAGAAAATCTGTATTGTCTTTTGATTGTAACCAAAATCCTTCAATAATGTCCTTAATCATAAGCTCTATTTAATGGCTTTAGAGAGGGAACTGAACTCTCCCTCTGTTGTTGAAAGAGCTACGATAGGTTATAGATAGGTTTTTTTAACTTAGAGGATTGTTCCCAGGTAAGAAATACATATTCAGGCAATGATTTTTTTCAATCTAAATCTCCCCCATAGTCTGAGTCAACATAACCATATAGGTCATTGTTCGAAGAGTCATTAGACTTATAGATCAATTTAGTCTCTTTAGAGTATATTAGATACATGAGCACCTATTTAATAGCCTCCCAATGCCTTTTGCTAAGATTAGACATATATCTGTTCATAACCTCGAGGCATAGGATAAGTCTAGTCTTGTGGAGATCAATAAGTACATTAAACTTTTCACTACTTAGGAATACAGGATTTTATCCAAAGCTTGATTTTTTGTATCATCCTCTTTAGGTGAATTGTCTATAGATAATTTGAAGTGTTTGGCTAATGGGATACTGACTTGCTTAGCTTCTTCCATTTTAGACTTATGCAAAATCTTGTCAGTATAAGAATTATGAATTATAGTCAAGGTTGAAGCCTTCCTTGCTCTATTGATTTCAATTCGAAAGGTCTTCTTCGATTCTCCATTTCAAGTTACTTTTTCAGTAAAGACTTAACATGAGCAAATATCCCTTTAAAGTCTCCTATAAGTAACATATCGTCAATATACAAAAATATATATGCCTTTCCTTTATATGAACGAGAATTTACATAGACACAGCTATCATATGAGCTTCGATCAAACTTAATATTTTCCATAAACTCATCAAATCTCTGATACCAACAACGTGGTGACTATTTTAATTCACATGTTAATCTTTTAAGTAGATAAAACAAATCTTCTTTTCCTTTCTCAACATACCCTTGAGGTTGTCTCATGTAAATTGTCTCAGTTAGAAAACTATGAAGGAATATTGTTTTACATCTAGTTGATTCAATTCTAAATTATTTTGGACAACAATGGAGAGTACCATCTGGATGGAGGTTTTCTAAATAATTGAAGAGAAAATTTCAGTGTCGTCTATTCCTCTTTTTGTGTAAAGCTTTTAGCCACCAATCTTGCTCTGAATCTTGGCTTTTGGATCCCTTGAGTGCCTTTTTTATTTTAAAAATCCACTTGGACTTAGTAGGTTTATACCCATTTGGAAGTGGTTGTAATGCCAAAGTATTATTTTTTTATTAAGGAATCCATTTCTTCATTCATTGTTGTAATTCATTCTATTGCATTAGCATTAGTCACTTCTTGTTCAAATTTCTAAGGTTCTAAATCATTTATGAACTCTTTAGCATTGAGAACACAAGAAACATAATCTACTCCACTATATCTAGAAGGAGGAGTAATGTGTCTTCTTTGTCTATCTCTTACAAGAGAATAATTCTGAAATCTGTCTACCCTGTATTATCTTCTCATTTCTTTCTAGCTCATGATAACTAGAAGTTGAAGTTTTTGGATTCAATTGAGAATGAACTAGGAGTCGTGGTTTGCTTCACCTCAATTTGTGTAAAATCCTTTTGAGTCCTTTTTTCTGAATCAACTACCAAGGACATGAACATCTCTCACTCTTTAAATACAATATCTATGTTATTTATACATTTTTTTCTCAGTTGGATGCCACAACCTATAGTCTTTAACACCTTTAGTGATTCCAACAAGTTAAACATACATCTCACTACTCTAGCCTTTAACTTTCCTTAGCTTTGGTGAACATATTCCACACAACTAATATCTTTAAGATCCAACTTGAAAGGCTTACTAGACCATTTTTCTTAAGGAATAAGTAGTTTTATTGAGGTATGAGAACATCTGTTAAGAATGTACACTGTATAGGAGACTGCTTCAACCCAAAATCTTCCTGGTAGCAAAGAATAAGATAACTGACATCTTATTCTATCCATTGTGGTGCGATTAAGTCTTTTGGCTGCACTATTTTTCTAGGAGTATGCCTTACAGTCTCATGTCTGAAAATTTCTTCATTTTGGCAAAATTGGGTAAACTCATCATTACAAATTCTAGTCAATTATACATTCATAAGCATTTAACAAACTTAGAGGTCAGTTTTTCAACTAGAGTCTTCCATTTTTTGAATTTACTAAACACTCAGATCTTTAATTTTTAAAATGTAAGCCTAACTATTTCTTGAATAGTCATCCGTTAAAGAAAGAAAGTACCTCGACGCACTAAGGGTTGATCATGTTGAACCCCAAAGATTTTAATGTACATATTGGAGAATTCAGATGCTCTATGTTGAGAATTTTGAAATTTCTGCCTCTTTGCCTTGCCAATAACAATACTCATAAAAATTTATCCCCCGTTTGGTAACCATTTGATTTTTTTTTTATTTTTTTTTTTTGAAAATTAAGCCTATAAACACTACTTCTACCTCCAAATTTCTTCATTTGTTATTTATTTTTTACCAATGGTTTAAAAAACCAAGTCAAATTTTGAAATCTAAAAAAAGTTACTTTTAAAAACTCGTTGTTTTGAAATTTGACTAAAAATTCAACCATTGTACTCTAAAGATGCAAATCATTGTAAGAAATGAGGGAGAAATAAGCTTAATTTTCAAAAACAAAAAACAAAATGATTAACAAATGAGGCCGTCGCTTTCCTATTATGTTTGCTGGTAAAATTCCTTGTCTTGAGAAAACTTTTAGACCTTTGGCACTAATATGTGATAGTTTTTTGTGTCAAATGTCAGCTTCTAATAATTAATTTACTGAAGCTATACAAACAATGACAACATCTAAACATTCTTTATTACATACAATCCATTTATTTTTTCTCCAACTAAGACTATCTTAGAATCTTTCATAATTTGAAAAGTTCCTCCATATCCTTTATACTCACATCCTATTGAGTCAAGCATACCCAAGGATATGAGATTTCTTCTTAAAGTTGGTACGTGTCTAATGTTCCTTATCAACTTCACTAACCCATTTTGAAATTGTAGAGAAACAGTTCTAATCCCAACAATTTTGCAAGCATTGTAATTGCCCATGAACACCATCCCTCCATCCCACTCTTTGTAGGTTGTAAACCATCCTTAGTGGAGGTCATATGGGAAGAACAATCAGATTCTATTACTCAATCTTGGGTCACTAGTGGGTCCTCTTGATTGATGCTTTGATCAGTGATGGTTAGAGCATCTTGATAAGAGAAAGAGTAGCTTTCAGTATTGACTATTTTTGCTAGTTTTTTTTCTTCTTAATTTTTGCATTCTGCTTGCAGACTTTGTGGTGAAGTGCTTGCCATCACATACTCTCTCAATTCGTGAGTGACCATTTACAGGACACTTCGATGGGCAAAGAACTTTTGCTAAAATTCTCCAATGTGAGTACAATTGGCCCACATTGTTTAAAGATGCAAGAGACTTTATGGTAAAGTGCGACAGATGACAACAATAGACTTTGTGGTCAAGAGGTTTTGTGGTAAAGTGCATGCCATCGCATTCTCATTCAAGATATAACATTAGCTGCGGAAGATATGGAAATATTTGACATTGGGTTTCCTTCCCTCCATATTTTATATTTCGTGCTACAGGAACCTGGACGCAAGGAAACACAATTGTGGATATGAGTTACCATTCAGAGGACACTTTGGTGGGCAAAGAACTTTTGATAAAATTCTCCAATGTGAGTACTATTGGCCCACATTGTTTAAAGATGCAAGAGACTTTGTGGTAAAGTGTATGCCATTGCATACTCTCTCAATATCACGAAATAAAATGCCATTGACCTTCATTCTTGAAATTGAATTATTTGATGTTTGGAGAATCGACTTCATAGGTCCACTTTCACCTTTCTTTTGTAATATAAAAATTTTAATGAGATACCCATTATTTTTCCCACTTTCCCTAGATGTCAACGACATACTTTGTGGTAAGATGCAAGAGACTTTGTTGTAAAGTACATGCCATCGCATACTCTCTCAATATCACGAAATGAATTGCCACCGACCTTCATTCTTGAAGTTGAATTATTTGATATTTGGAGAATCGACTTCATGGGCCCATTTCCTCCTTTCTTTTATAATATAAAAATTTAAATTAGATACCCATTATTTCTCCCACTTTCCCTAGATTTATAAATATTTATAATGGGAAATAGTCTTTCTTCCAATGTCCATCTTTATTTTGTATGTATACTTTACTTTGATTTTTCCTTTCTCTTTCTCTTCATTTTGATGCTTGTTTTGTTTCTTCTTATAATTCCCTTTGACAAATAGTCCTTCAATATTTTGATTTTCTTTCTTTGATACTTGAAGTTCCATTTCTTTTGTCTTGATTGTTGAGATGATTACTTTAGTTGACACTACCATATTTCAAGGTAATTTTAACATCTTTATATAAGGAATTCAACAAGATAAAAACTTAATTTTCATCACCCACTTCTTTCCAAGATTCTTGAATTCTAATGTGATGTTCTTGAAGTCATCTAGATTCTCTATTAGGCTTTTAGAAGAATCCATTTTGTAAGTAAAGGATCGTTCTCTAAGATATATTTTGTTTGGCAAGCCTTTAGAGGTTCATAACTCATTTAACTTGTTCCTAGGTAACTCGATCTTAATCTTGAGCTAACTATGAACTCCTGTTTATTTGGGATTGCCCTTAGATTTGCATAGTTGAAGGTTGGCTCAATAGCGCCGGCTCAATAAGACTCCCATTTTCAGGGTAAGACTGGATAGATAGCTGGGGACATAGGGTGCAAGACAAAGTTCACGCCTACCCGATTTAGGGACAAGAGAAAGGTTGTTATGACATGTGTCGAACATCATCCAACGCAGAGTAGATACATTATGCTCATGTACTTACTGTCAAATCACAAGTTGCAAGTATAGTGGATGTGACAAGTGGCATCTGAACCAATCAGAGCAAAGGCGGCTGAAGCAGGGTGTGGAATTTAATGCTTTCATAGCCAAGTTATCAAGCTAAAGTTGCCTATAAAAGGGAAGTTGCTGACCAAGTTGGAGGGTTAGATGGTTACAATGTTACACACACATACATGGAAGGGAAGTACATACTTAGAAATAGTTCCTCAACCATCTGCAAGAGAGAGAGGTTGATAACTGCCATTTCCACCATTGATCAAGGAGGTGTTGCTAGAGATAGAGCTCGAGAGAGATGACTTCCAGCACATTCCCACTTTAGTTACTAAGCAGCAGCATCAAAACAAGCCAAAGGGATCAAGATATTGAACCCCATGACTTGACTTCTCTTCATCCCTTTCATTTTATCTTCTTCCATTGTTAAACTTGATTAAATTGAGATTTTGTAAAGAAAACTTCATCATCTATTAATTAAATCATGATTTCAACTATCTCCATATCTTTCTACTTACTTTCACCGACCATGAGCAACTAAATAGACTGTGGGTTAGGATGAGCTAAATGTTAATATGATGAGTTAATGTTAATCTGATGAGTTGTATGTGTATAAAGTCCAACTTGCTTAATGTTTACTTAACTCTTGTTGCTTGAATCTATTTGATCAATCGATTTAAGTAGAAATAATTAACTGTTTGAGAAAGTAAGTGACTATGGAACTCATTAAGTAAGGGCAATGGGTAGCGTTTTAGAGATAAGTTAGCCATGTTGTTCATTTGTTAAGATTATTAGTAAGCATGCATCTTAGAGATAAAGCATATGTGGCAATAGTATCGAGAGATGATGAAAATAAACTAAGTAAGAAAAGAACTTGAATGCATCACACATGTACACAGATTAATAGATGCTCTTTCCAACCCTATTTTAATTCACTGATTTAACAAAGGCTTGTTTTTTGTAGTTGAGGAATCAACACATAACATTCTGACACATACTCCATCTTGTTAATGCATTCATGTACTCCGTTCTCTTATTTCTTGCATACATGTCATAGTTAGTGTAGTTATAAACACCACATCCACTCTTACTTAGGCATCCACTGCAAAAAGTTCACTTTTCCATTTCACATTAGTTATTACTAAATCCCTTGCATTCGACCCTGGACTTACTAAGAAACTTTCATTGGATTTATACTTGGGTCATTCTTAAGAAAACTTGTACTCAGCTAGGGCTAAATTGGTGCATGAATCATTGAATCTTATCCTATTTGCATAGCTTCACAACATAATCGACATACCAACCTGGTCGTGGAATTCAACTGAACATGTTTTTGGCACTATTGTCGGGGATTTAGGCAACGTAACTAACTTTGATTTGGTATATTGAATTTCTTTAGTAGGACTTTCAATCGACGGAGTATTACAAGCTGAGCTTGAGCTTGTAAATGTTTTATGAGTGAAAGTGGAACTCTTAAGCCCATATTCAACTCAGAGATTGAGAGAACCTTTCGTCAAAGAAACGGAGATAATAGAAGATGAAGGCAAAGGCAAAGATAGATGGCTAATAATCAGAACAACCAGAACTTGGCTCAACAATTGGTGAATACTGGCACCATTCCCATCCTTATGGTGATTAATAGCACATGACCGATACGTGAATATACATCATCTATCTTATATGATTTCTCGCATGGAATTATATATCCAACTCTTGATGGAACTAGATTTGAAAAGATATCTGTGATGTTACAGATGTTGCAAACTGTAGGGCAGTTTGGTGGGTCTCAGAAAGAGAATCCTCATGCACACTTGAAACGCTTTCTAGAAACGTGTAACTCATTTGTGATTCCTAGAATGACACAATAAGACTATCCTTGTTCCCATATTATCTAAGGGATGATGCTAAGTAATGATGCTAAGTATTTCTCCCCAACTACCAATGCAAAGCAAAGTAGGGAAATTATGAACTTTGAATAGAGAGATTTTGAAACTTTGAGTGAGGCATGGGAAAGGTTTAAAAGGTTGGTCAAGAACAATCCAAATCATGGGCTAACTCTCACAGTTCAAATGGAGATGTTTTATACTCGCCTGAATAAGCCTTCCCAAATTGCAGCAAATACGACCGCTGTAGGAAGTATTGATTAAATCTTATGACAAAGCCAAGGAAATTCTGGACTGTATAGCCAAATACAATATGGAATAGGGAGATGATTCACGACCAGAAGATAGGCGATAAAGGCCCAAAATGATCGACACTGATGCGTTGCCTAACCTAGCAATGCAAGTGGCTACCATGAAAAATATGCCATATAATTTGACAATGAACAACGTAGTTAAAACATAGAAAATTCATCAGATTGATGCATTGGGGAAACCTATGAATGGTTATGTGGGTTGCGGGGAGCCACCTTCTTTCAATGCTTGTCCACAGAATCCCCAAGCCGTTTGCTTTACGAGAAATAACCCATTCTCAAACACGTATAACCTTGGATGGAGAAACCATCATAACTTCTCTTGGGAGGTCAGAAGAAAAACCAAGATCAATCTGGTATACAGTAGCAATATAAGCAAGGTCATCCACTTGGATTCCAACACACACAGCAACAACCACTTCAATAGTATCACAACAAAGGTATCAATACGTTGAGTTCTTCACCTCCACTTGAAGCTTTGTTGAAGGAATACATTGTTCAAAATGACGCAATACTGAAAAGACAAGTGTCATCAATTAGGAATTTGAAGATTCAAGTGGGACAGAGTGCAAACGAGTTGAAGAACTGGCCGCATGCACCCTATCAAGTAACACTGAGGCCCCTAGACACACCCACAACAATGACAAAGAGCGATGTCAAGTTGTGACACTACAAAGGGAAGACCTCTAAATGATGAAAGAAGAAGCAAACGAAGAGAAGAAGACCATCTCCAATCAACAAAACCTTCAAACACACTTGGGCAACCATCTCTAATGACTAACACATCTGAACAAACTGGTGAAGAGAGAGCACTTGACTTTACAAATCATTCTCCAGCTAGTACCTCCAACACAAAAGGAATGCCTAACGTGCGTCCAACTGCACCGTTCCTTCGACGCTTGTAGAAGAAAAACATGAAAATCAATTTAAATGTTTCTTGCACATTCTCAATGAAGGACTGTGGGGTCCATAGTGGAAGTGGGATCGGTCCCAATCTTAATTTCACAGAGAACAAAAATTATAGAGAGTAAAATTATGTAGTTTCAATAAAATTTACAGCATGCAATAATCAAGAAGAAGAATTTAGGGATCGGTTACACTTACCCTTGAAGCCAAAAGTCTTCACGATCTCCTTTCCACGAATGCTCACGAACGAAAAATCAAAATAGCCACCACCACAAGAGAGCCTCTTGTATTCTCCGTAGGGGTTGAGAATTAGTAGGAGTGTACGGGCTCTTGTATGATTTTGGAATGAGGGAGAGCTAGAGAGAGGAGAATTTTTTTTTCCTATGTATTCCTTAGGAGAGAATCTATACACAGTGTAAAACACACAGCAAGAGAAAGAAGGTAAAAGATCTTCCACCAACTTCCTACTTCTACGTCTGATCGAGAGAAAAACTAGGGGAAGGAGTTATAACTCCCTCCTTAAATTAAATATAGAATTTAATTTNAAAAAAAAAAAAAAAAACACACACACACACACACACACATCTCTTCTGTTGTTTTTCCCACTTTCTCATTAGATCAACAAACTTCGCCAAGAAGAAGAAGAAATCTTTTCTTTTCTACTTGCCAAAAATAACTACCTACCACTTACGTGGGTGGAGAGAAAAGAAGGGGAAGAGAGTTGTAACTCCTTCCCTTGTTATTAAAATAATAATAATACAAATACAAATATAAATATGATAGCTAACTTATCATATATTATATATTAAACTATATGTTACATCGAATATAACACATAACCTATAGTTTTTATGTTATTTCAAATACAATATAACCTATAGTTTGTATTTCTCTCAATAATGCATGGTATTTAATATAAATCCAATTCATATTTAATTATATGAATCTCATTCATACAATTAGTATTTGAATCATATTCAAATATTTAATTCTGCTCAAAATAAACTTTATATTATAATATATCAAATACTATTAATTATATCACATATAATTAATTTAATTAATTATACCATATATAATTAATTCCCTCAATTAATTTAAACAATTCAAATTAATTCAAAATTAATTCTCAATAATCCATGTTGAACTATAGAGGGGACCTTATGGACCTACAGATTGAAGCTTCAATGGTCTTTGGATAATTAATTAAACTTCTTTAATTAAATTATCCAACATCCATTAATTTCTAGTCATTCCACTAAAGATCGACAACTGCACTCTTTGTACTACAGATCTTTCTATGTCCATTGGATATAACTAGTCAACAATGCAATGACCTTCCACAAATTGCTTATAAGTACAGGTGAGCCAAAATTATCGTTTTGTCCCTGTAGTTACATCTAACTCCTTAAGTACCATTGATCCCTCTAATGAACAATAAGTCATAGTCCAACTATGACCAAACCCCTTTCGGGCTAAGAGAGGGTGTGATGCCACATTGTTCAAGCCCCAAAATCAACCATTGAAAGAGCAATTTATCTACTTACCCCGACACTAGGGAAGGAGTGCATTCCATCTTGTGTAGGTGTGTTCCCAACACTCCAATCAGACGAATCCCCAAAACGGTAGGCTTATTGAGTCGATGATCTGACCACTTTCATCCATACAAATCAAAGGATCGCCTTCGTGGTAGAAGTTCACAACTCACTCAGGATTCAAGTCATGTCATCTATGGTCATCTTGGTTGAAATGTAAGTCTCTATTATTAACGACGTTATATAATAAGACTATTCATTTCGTGGTCCGATATTATATAAATCCCTTTATATAGAACACCCCCGCTCACATGTCTCTATATGAATGATCAAGACCAGATCATTTATAGCACTTTACAACAATTGTGACATCTATAAAGTGAGTCGTATTCGTAGTGTAACGAGGATAAGTTAAAGAAGATGACCTTGGATATTAGTTTATTGGTTTTGTGGGTCAATGCTACTAAATATCAAATAAATTCCTTAGATTTTATTAAATAAATAAATCGTTTGAATCTTACAATTATAAACTACATGACCCACGAGATTTAGGATATCAACCCTAACAATCTCCCACTTGTCCTAAAACTAGTGGGATGGACATCATAAAAATCATACTAATATAAAAGTACACAAAACAAGAAACTAAGGCATAATACGCATCCAGTACAAAATCTCCCACTTGTCCAAACTAGATGTGACATGTCTTGTAGACCTATACTCTGCAGGTGATCCTCAAATACCTTACCCGTGAAGGCCTTTGTAAATGAATCAGCAACATCGTACGTCGAAGCTATCTACATGATGATCTCGTCTCCTTGATGCACAATCTCTCGAATGAGATGATACTTCTGTCTATGTTCTTCCCTCGTTTGTGACTCCTAGGCTCTCGGGAAATATCCACAATACCACTATTATCAGAATAAAGGGTGAAGGGCTTTGACATGTTTGGAACCACTTTCAAATCAATCAAGAACTTCCTTAGTCGTACAGCTTCCTTAGAAGCTTCACAAGCTGCTACATACTTAGGCTCCATAGTGGAGTCAGCAATGCACCCTTGCTAGGTGCTCTTCCAGACTACAACCTCTCAATTAAGAGTGAACACTGATCCTAATGTGGATTTCCTAGAATCCTTATCAGCTTGGAAATTAGAATCTGTATATCCTGTAAGGATCAAATCCTTAGAATCATACACGAGCATATAGCCTCTTTTTCTTCGAAGATACTTGAGGAGGTTCTTAATGACAATCCAGTGTTCGAATCTTAGATTAGATCGATATCTACTGACTATCTCCACCGTATAGCAGATGTCAGGTCTAGTACATAACATCACATACATTGGGCTACAAACAACCGATGAATAGAGGATCCGTCTCATTTCCTTAACCTTTTGAGGTGTTACGATACTATTCCTTAGACAAAATAACTCCATGCCTGAAAGGGAGTAAGCCTCTCTTAGAGTTCTATATCGGAAACTTGACAAGCATCTTGTCAATGTACGATGCTTGAAACAAGACTAGGGTTTTGTTCTTTCGATCTCTAAAGATCTAAATACCCAGAACAAACTGCGCCTCTCTCAAATATTTCATTTGAAATTGGGTCGCTAGCCAATTTTTAATTTCAGTAAGTAGATTTACATCATTCCTAATGAGTAGGATATCGTCTACATACAACATAAGAAAAACTATTGAACTATTGTTGATTCTCTTGTAAACAAAAGGCTTATCAACATTCTGATGAAAGTCGTAAGATTTGATCGTAGTAAAAAGCTTGCTTCAATCCATAAATGGACCAATTAAACTTGCAAACCTTTTGTTCTTGGCCTTGGGTTATCCCTCCGACTGCTTTATATAGATGGTCTCCTTAAGATTGCCATTTAGAAAAGCAGTCGACATCAATTTTCCAAATCTCATATTCATAATATGAGGCAATGGACAGGAGTATATAGATAGAATTCAACATGGTAACAGGTGAGAAAGTCTCCTTATAGTCGACTCCTTAACTTGGGTATAACCCTTTGCCACAAGTCTAGTCTTGAAGGTTTGCTCCTTCCCATCAGCACACTGTTCTTTCTTGTAGATCCATTTGCAACCCATAGGTTTAACCACATAAGATTGATCTACAAGATCCCAAACCGAATTGAAGTACATAGACTTCATTTTGAGATTCATATCTTTGATCCATTCATCTTTGTCAACATCCTCCATTGCCTTCTTGTAAGATCATGGATCCTCAACATCTCCATCAGCTATGATAGCTAGGGTTTCTGTTAAACCCATATAACGAACAAGCGGGTTCGTAACCCTCGTATTGCGTCGAGGCTCCTTCAACGTCTAAGGTGGATTTTGATCTACTAGATGAACCAACTTCAACAATTCTTGTTGAAGGTTCAGTAGTTTCATTGAAAATTTCATTTAACACTATCTTACTGTGAGGCTTATGCTCCCTTATGTGGTTCTCTTCTAAAAAGGTAACATTTGCCGACACAAACACTTTATTATCTTTAGGATCATAGAAGTAATCACATCTTGTTCCTTTAGGGTAACCTACAAATAGGCATAATTTTGAACAAGGTTTTAACTTCTTAGGATTTGCCTCAAGCACATGTGTTGGGCAACCCTAGATCTTGAAATGGTGTAAACGTCCATAATTTCAAAGGTATTCTAGTAACACTTTTAGATGGGACGCAGTTCAAAATGTAAGCTGCAATCTACACTGCATATCCCTAAAACAAGTCAGGTAAGGAAGCATAACTCATCATAGACCGAACCATGTCCAATAGGGTTCGATTTCTCCTTTCTGATACACCATTCTACTGTGGTGTACCAGCTGCTGAGAGTTGGGATATAATTTCATGTTTTATCAAATAGTTTTGGAATTTTAGATCCATATACTCTCCATCTTGATCAGATCGAAATATTTTAATTGCTTTATTTAATGCATTTTCAATTTCAGCCTTGTACTCCTTGAACCTTTTAAGAGCTTCAGACTTATGTTGCATTAATTAAACATACCCATATCTAAAATAATCATCAGTAAAAGTGATGAAATATTCAACCATCCTCTTGTTTTAACATTCATCGGACCATATAGGTCTGAATGTACAAGTTCTGAGGGTTCTTTAGCTCTTTGTCTTTTTCCAGTAAAAGAGCTTTTAGTCATTTTACCTTCAAGGCATGACTCACATACAGATAAATAATTTTCTTCTAACTCGCTTAGAAGTCCATTCTTAATCAATCTTTTAATCCTATTGAGATTTACGTGTCCTAATCTTAGATGCTAAAAATGAGCATTTTCTTTAGGAGAAATTTTCTATCTTCATTCTTGAAGAAAATTGTGAACGAGGATTTCCATGAGCAGCGGAAAGGTCATTCCAAATTACAATCATGTATGAACTTTACAAATTACAGTGTAAACAGAAACATACAGTTATGCGTTCATTACAAAAATTACAACATGATAATACAAGTGATCAAGAAGAAACTCTACACACATTTGTAAACTCATCGCCAAGCTCCTTGATCACGAATGCTTGAACACAGCAACCTCGAAATCTTGTCCAACATGACCGCTAAACAGCACGAACACCGCGCACTCGAACTCAGCGATCGCCTCGGTCACAAACACCTCAACAACACGAACAGCCTCCACAGAACCTCGACGATGTCGAGTTGAGTATAACACCACGACGAAGGCTACCTTGGTATTCTCGGTGTGAGAATCCAGAGGGTGGGCTCTGTGTGGACTTGGTTTGAGGCAGAAGACGGAGGAAACAACAATCGTGTAAACGATTAAGCAAGTGGGAGAAGGTTGAACCTATTGTATAAGTCGATGCCCAATCATTTAGAAAAAGCTAAGCAATCGTCTAACAAAAGCTAAGCGATCGTTTAACTCATCGTTCAAATGCGTATCTGTCGCCTACAAACACTACACGATCATTTAGCTCGCTCCAAGTTATCGCTTAGTAAATCCTATTTACTTGAAAACTTCCGTGAGATTATGAGAGAGAAAAAATCTCAAAAAAAAATTTCAAACATTGTAAAAACTTACTAAAAATAGGAAAACAGTTTTCCTTTTATCTCACGGTTTCCATGAAACCACCAATAACCTCCCATTCAATTGGTTATTAGAGAAAAAGATTTAATTATCCAATAATTAATATTATTATAAATATAAATGATAACTAACTTATCATACTATATTTATAACCTATAATTTTAATATTTCATCTCATGAAACATATAAACCATAACTCTTTTTCCTATTCTATGGTACTTAATGTAAATCTCATCTACATTAATCCTCTATTAGATGTATCTCATACATACGATCATATCATATATAATTGAATTACCTCTTGTCAATCTGAACATTTCAAATCAACACAAAAATCTGATCCTTAACTAAATCCATTAAGCTACCATGGGGACTTTATGAACCTATAGCTCGAAGCTTCAATGGTACGTGAATAACTAACTAAACTCTTTAGTAACGGGATCCACCATTCGTTAACTGCCAAGCACTCCACTAAAGACCAACAGCTGAACTCTTCTTACTACAGATATATTATGTGTCTATTTTAATCAATCAGCAGTGCGACAACCCTTCACAGATCGCTCGTAAGTGCAACTCAGCCAATAATCGTTATGTCCTTGTAGTTACATTTAACTTCTTAAGTACCACTGATCCCTCTAATGAACATAAGTCATAGTTCTACTATGACTGAGTCCTCTCTTCCAAAGAGAAGTTGTGGCCACTATGTTCAAGCCCCGGAATCAGCCCTTAAGGGAGCAATCTCTCTACTTATTCCTGCTTCGGGAAAGAAGTGAATTCCATCTTGTGGATTGAGTTCCCAGCTCCCAAATCAGACAAATCCCCAAAAAGGTAGGCATGTTGAGTTGACAATCTGGCCACTCTCACCCATACTAATCAAAGGATTGTCCTCAAAGGCAGGAGTTCCCAAAACACTCAGGATTGAGGTCGTGTCACCTATGGTCGTTTAGGTGAGATGTAAGTCTTTAGTATCAACGACATTATATACAAAGTCTTGTCATCTCGTGGTCTGGTCTTAACTCTTTGTATAGGACACCTCCGCTCGCACGTCTCCACATGAATGGTCAAGATCTACCATCTGTAGTAGTTTTCAACACTTGCAAACCTCTACGAAGCGAGCCATATTCGTAGCGTCACAAGGATCAGGTATCCAACCTTAATCCTTATACTAGAGACCTATTTAGGTTATCACTTAAGGCATGATTCACTTGTATATCACATATACATGCTTAAGTTCACATAAGATAACCATGGAGCTTTGTTTATTGGATATGAGTAAATGCCAGAATGAAATAACATTTGTTTTATTCATCAAACAATGTGTATCATTACAAATAATGAGACTCCGAGAGAATTAGGACACCAATCCCAACAATTTTGAGTTACTGCAATTTTAAACAGTTCAATATTTAGGAGAGCTTTTTTTGCTAATAGTCTTAGCACATAAAGATTGTCTTCCAGCTTAGCAGAATAATTATTAATACCATTTTTGTAAATAAACACATTATTTACAGACAAAGATAAAGTATAATTTTGTTCAAATAAATACTTTATAGAAATTAAGTTCCTTTTCAAGTTAGGAACTGCATATACATTTTCCAACAAAATATAACTTTTCTGTAAAGTAAGTCGGAGTCCTCTCATTGCCCTCGTAGAGATAACGTTCGAAGTTCCTACACGCATCGTCATCTCACCAGGTGCTAACTGCGGCTAGGAATCAATTCTATAAAATGAAAAACAAAGGTGGTTAGTGGTGCTTGAGTCTAATATTCAGGCCAAATGATCATTCTTCATTAAACAAGTCTCCAGAACAAGTAAATCACATTAACCTTGCTTGGCCTTCTTCTTTTTTGCCAATTACTTGGGAAAATTTCTCTTCCAATGTCCCTCATGGTTGCAATGGAAACAAATTCCCTTTGCAGCCTTGGCCTTCATACCCTTCGGGCTACAGCTGTTGGGCTAACTTTCCCCTTTTCTCCTTTCTTCTTCCACTTTTTGGTGTCGAAAAAGGAAAGCATTGACTTAGTTCCTGAGGTCAACCTCTGAAGAACTTTTTGGAGGATGAGGCAGCATTTGCCTCACCCTTTTGTTCCTTGACTTTCATCAAGGATTGGAAAGTCTGTAGCTCGTTGAGCAAGGTGGTCAGGTTGCAGTCAATCCTGTTCATAATAGCATTGCTACGGAACTGAAGGAAACTTTTAGGTAAAGTTTCCAGGATGAAGCCAACTTGACTTTCCTCATCAATGACAGACCCGTTCATCTCAGCTACATTAAAGTGGACCATCATGTTTAGAGAGTGTTCTCAAATGGAGGTCCCCTATTGCATACATGCATTAAAGATGAATTTAAGAGCGTCATGCCTACGTTGAGTGGCCGATTATTCATGTTGAGGTTAATGCCTTAAAGTCTCATGTCCTGTAGTTTGTAAACAGTTTGTATGAACAGTTGTTATGTATAATATATGATATTTACTTCACTTCTTGATTTTTCTCATTTGGATGTTTTATTTGCTTTACCACAAACCAATAAACTTAAAATCCCTAGTTATCTTTATGTAACTTAAGCATGTATTTTGCTCAAGTGAAGAAAGTCTTCAACTGGTATGTTCTCTCGATCTTTTATTTATTTATCCTTTAGCATGCCAATAATTTAGCATCATGAATGCATATCTGTATGTTTGAATGTATATGTGGAAATTCTGTCAGAATTAATTGGAAAGATCCCCTTCCGCTTATAGGTACTCTTGTATAAGAGTTCCTTCAATTGGTATCAGAGCTAGGTTTCTGATATTCCAATTTCATTGCTACAAAGAATTGCATTTACATTCTCGGTGGGTATCAGCATGTCTACTCTCTGTTTTAATTGTTACATCATTTGTGGATGTGTAGATTAATGGAGTTTTCTAGGATGAAACCTCGGTTTGTTGAATTCTTTTACATTTCTAGTTAGTTGTAAAGGCCCTTTCGTTTTTGGGCATAATTAATTGCTATCGAGTATGTAGTTTCAAAGTTAGTTTGAGTTTTGAGTCGTTCGTGAAGAAGTTCAGAGCAAGGGTTGTTGTTCTTCAGGGAAGAAGACAACCAAGTGTTGGTCGGGTCGTGTAGACAATGAGGTAAACGATCGCTGAGTATCGGATGCTCGAGTGTCGTTTAATACGCATGCACACTAGACGATCGTATAGCTCAACAAGCCTCATCGCTTAGTTACTGACTATACGATCGTGGAGTAATCACATGGTAAATCGTTTACCTTTTTGCGTGTTAAGCGATCGTCTAGACGATCAAGCTTCACAGCCTTGTTGTCGTTTAAGCGATTGTTTAGCTTTCACATTATCGTCTAGTATGTGCTACTCAATCGTTTACCTAGAGGCATTTACTAAACGATGGAGCTTTGCCCGACAGTTTAAGACCTAGTTCGCATTTGAATCGGTTTTCTCGGTGGAAAAACGTAATAGATAGAATTTTCATTCTTGTTTTAGTGTTGGTTCATCCCGGTCCATTAATTTGTGTTTTAATACATGAGATGTATGTTTAATTATATGTCATATGGTATGTACATATAGAAAAATCTCACCTTAGGTTATGCATTGGTCATGCATCATCTCTTTATTATAAGTGTTATGATTTAGATTATATAAGAGCATGCTCATGCATCATATGATATAAGAGTTATATTTATGCATGCATAAAAAGCATTGACATGTATCATCTTTATATTATAATTGTTATAATATAAGGGTGTATGGAAAGCATGTTTTCTTGGTTGTTACTTGTATATAAAAGTTATGTATAGTAATGACTGGACATTGCATGAAGCATGACACATAGGTTACTTTATAAGCGTTATAAATACCTTGTTGTGTGGCAATGTGTTTTAGTTGTTTCTTTTTAAAGGTTAAAGAGAAATTAGAACTAAAAGCTATAAGAAAGACATGCATGCTCACCACGGTCTCCTTCGTTGGATTGAATAAAGTTTCTGCGCATCGCCTCGAGGCACCCTAGGAGTGTCCTCCTATAGGATGGCAGTTTTGCGTATTTCTTTATTTGATCTCTTGTAAGAGGATAAGATTACTTAGTCTCTTGTGCTAATCTACTTCTTCCCTACGGTGGGCTCATTAGGGTGGGACTCTGGTGCTGACAACAAGGGGTCACACTTACGCAGAATTGTTAAGGGTTAACAGTTCTGGACCAAATAAATGGTGGTTGTTAGGTTCAGTTCCAAGAGCTGGTTTTGCCTAATGGTTGAGAATGTCTCATCCTAGTGAAAGGGCATCTGATCACCCTACCGGTTACGTTTATCCTGTCTCGCTGGGGCATCATTGCAAAATAGATGTCTTTCACTTAGGGTACTTGAAATCTGTTTTGCTAAAACTAATTGGTTAAAATATGGTTTAACAAAATCTTATAAAAGTTTGTTCGTTTTTCAGCAACAAGTTTTAAAATGGCTACAGCCACAATAGCTTTGCTTAGTGCCGACAAACTTACTGGTGACAACTTTTCTAATTGGAAACATATGATCACGATGATACTTATCACCAAAGATCTCATGTTTTCCTTTACGGAGGTCTGTCCTCCTATAACAGCTCCCAATGCCGCTCGAAATTTTTGGGAGGTGTCCGAGCGATGGACACAGGAAAACGAGAAGGCCCGAGCCTATATCTTGGCTAGTCTTAATGATGTGTTGGCCAAGAAGCATGAGCCCATGGTCTTAGCGCGTGAGATCATGGAGTTCCTATGGGGGATGTTCAAACAACCGTCTGAATAGCTCAAGCACGAGGCTCTAAAATACATCTTCAACTCCAAAATAGAGGAAGACACCTCTGCTCGTGAACATGTGTTTAATATGATGGTCCATTTTAATGTGGCAGAGATGAATGAGTCTAGAATCGATGAGGGCATGATCCACTTGTATATCTATAGACCTATTTAGGTTATCACTTAAGGCATGTTCCATTTGTATAACACATATACATGCTTAAATTCACATAAGATAACCAAGGAGCTTTGTTTATTGGATATGAGTAAATGCCAGAATTAAATAACACTTATTTTATTCATGAAACAATGTGTATCTTTACAAAAGAATGAGACTCCGGGAGAATTAGGACACCAATCCCAATAGAATAGGTCTAGAATCGATGAGGGCAGTCAGGTTAGCATAATCCTGCATTCATTATCGGAGAGCTTTCTCCACTTTGTTAGTAATGTGATTCTTAATAAAGTGAAATATACCCTTACAACTCTCCTCAACGAGTTGCAGACATACCAGTCTTTACTGAAAAGTAAGGAGAGGAAAGGGGTGAGGCAAATGTTGTTTCATCTTCTAGGACGTTCTATCGAGGTTCGACCTCAGGAATGAAGTCTGCACCTTCTACTTCTAACTTTGCAAAGGGGAAGAAGAAAAATGGTGGTAAGGGGAAAGGGAAAGTGCCTGCTAACTCGCCACCTATCGCCCCAAGGAGGCATCCGCCTCCGGTTGAAAAAGGAAAATGTTTCCACTGCAACCAGGACAGACTCTGGAAGAGAAACTAAGACTCTGGAAGAGAAACTATCGTTGATGGCTAAAGGAAAGGAAGGCCGTCAAGGCTAAGACCAAGGTAGACAAAGGTAAATATGATTTACTTATACTAGAAACATATTTAGTAGAGAATGATGATTCGGCCTGGATAATTGATTCGGACGCCACTAATCATGTTTGTTCTTCTTTTTAGGGGATTAGATCCCAGTGACAGCTGGAAACTGGTGAGATGACGATGCGAATAGGTACCGGGCACGTCGTCTCAGCTGTGGCAGTGAGAGGCATCCAATTATCTTTACATAATAGGTTTCTAGTTTTAAAAGACGTGTATGTAGTTCCTGAACTTAAGAGGAACCTTATTTCTGCAAAGTGTCTGTTACAATGTAAATATACGCTTTCTTTTAATGTGAATAAAGTGTTTATTCATAAAGATGGTGTTGAAATTTGTACAACTTATCTGGAAAGTGACTTGTATGTGCTAAGACCGTTAGCCTTATGTTTCCTCCATAACACAAAGTTGTTTAAATCTGTCGTAACTCATTCTAAATGTCAACGAATTTCTCCAAAAGAAAATGCCCAACTTTGGTACCTTTGATTAATGCATATCAATCTCAATAGGATTAAGATATTGATGAAGAATGGCCTTCTAAGTGAGTTAGAAGAAAATTCTTTACTAGTGTGTGAATCTTGTCTTGAGGGTAAGATGACTAAAATACCTTTTACTGGAAAAGGTTATCGAGCCAAAGAGCCTCTTGAGTTAGTACATTCTGACCTTTGTGGTCCTATGAATGTGCGAGCCTGAAGTGGCTATGAGTATTTTATCAGTTTCACTGATGATTACTTTAGATATGGGTATGTTTATTTGATGCAACGGAAGTCTGAATCCTTTGAAAGTTCAAAGAGTTCAAGGTTGAAGTTGAAAATGCATTGGATAGACGGATTAAAACACTTCAATTAGATCGAGGTGGAGAGTTTTTGAATTATGGGTTCCAGGATTATTTGATAGAACCTGGAATCGTTTCCACCTCAACAAATGGTGTAGCGGAGAGGAGAAATTGAACCTTGTTAGACATGGTTTGTTCGATGATGAGTTACACTTCCTTACCGGATTCATTTCTAGGTTTTGCAGTGGAGACTGTGACTTACATACTCAACTGTGTTCTTTCCAAGAGTGTTGTGAGAACACCTCTAGAGTTGTGGAACGGGCATAAAGCTAGTTTACGTCACTTCTGCATTTGGTGTTGCCCGACAAATGTGCTTGAAGCAAATCCCAAGAAGTTGGAACTACGGTCGAGGTTATGCCTCTTTGTAGGCTACCCCAAAGATACACGAGGGGGTTATTTTTATGATCCATCGAAAAATAGGGCATTTGTTTCCATGAACGCTACTTTCCTAGAGGAGGATCATATTAGAGAGCACAATCGTAGTAAAGTCGTGTTACATGCGCTTTCTAACGAAACTACTGAAACTTCAACAAGGGTTTGTTGAAGAACCTGCTTCATTAGCAAGAGTTGTTGATGATAGTTCATCTAGTAGGTCGGTTCCACCTCCAGAGTTGAGGAAACCTCAACACAGCGGTAGGGTTGCAAACCCGCTCGTTCACTATCTGGGTTTCACAAAAATCCTTGCCATGGTAGCAGATGATGACGTTGAGAATCTGTTGTCTTATCAGAAGGCAATGAAGGATGTAGACCGAGATAAATGGGTCAAGGCCATGGATCTCGAGATGGAGTTGATGTTTTCAACTCAGTATGGGATCTTGTAGATCAGCCTGATGGGGTAATACCTATAGGTTGTAAATAGATCTACAAGTGTCAACGAGGTGCTGATGGGAAGGGTTATACCCAGGTAGAGAAAGTTGACTATGAGGAGACTTTTTCGCCTGTTGCCATGTTAAAGTTGATATGCATCCTCCTGTCCATTACAACTTATTATAATTATGAGATCTGACAAATGGACGTCAAGACAACCTTTCTAAATGGCAATCTTGGGGAGATCATTTATATGGTGCCACCCAAGGGATTCATTGCCCAAGGTCAAGAGTAAAAAGTTTGCAAACTGAATTGGTCCATTTATGGGCTAAAATAGGCATTTAGATCTTGGAACATATGGTTTGATATTGCGATCAAGTTGTATGGCTTTGACTAGAACGTTGATGAACCTTGTGTCTATAAGAAGATCGTCAACGTTTCAGTAGTTTTCTTAGTGTTGTATGTAGACAATATACTACTCATTAGGAATGATGTACATCTACTGAATGCAGTTAAGAACTGGCTAGCGACCCAATTCCAAATGAAAGATTTGGGAGAGGCTCAGTTTTTTATGGGTATACAGATCTTTCGGGATCGTAAGAACAAAATGCTAGTGTTGCCTCAGGCATCGAACATTCATAAGATGTTGCTCAAGTATTCGATGCAGGACTCCAAAAGGGGCCTTCTGCCATTTAGGCAAGGAGTCACTTTGTCTAAGGACATGTGTCCTAAGACGCCTCAAGAGGTTGAGGAAATGAGACGGGTCCCATATGCATCTACCGTTGGCAGTTTGATGTACGCGATGCACTGTACTAGACCAAACATCTGCTACGCTGTGGGAATAGTCAGTAGGTATCAGTCCAACCTAAGCAAGGGTCACTGGACTATAATGAAGAACATCTTCAAGTATCTTTGGAGAACGGGGGACTACATTGTAACACCCCGCACATTTTTTTTTAGTAATAATGTAATTTCAGTAACTTTATTATTTGGAATTTCAGTAATTGTTATTAGTTGGAGGGCATTTTTAGAATTTTTGGACTTCAAGTATAAGTACGGGAATTTAATTGTTGGCGTGAAATTATTCAATTTGAAATTCAAATTGAAAATTAATGGCAGGAATTAATTTTCTTTTGAAACGGAAAGGAATTAAATGTAATTATATTTACTTCTTTTTTTGTTTTATTATTATTATTATTGTTGTTGTTGTTGTTTTTTTGTATAAAAAGTCAAACCCCACCCCCTTTTCTTCCTCACGTTTGTGAGCCCGTCGGACGCCACCCAAAGCCGCCACGTCAGTTTTTTCTTCATGACCTCCGTCCACCACTGCTCAAGCGTCGTTTGCTTTTGCCATCACTGGATCTATCGATTTGGTTTGTGAAAGTATTGAGGTGTTGTTCGTGAAGTTGGAATTTGTTTTAGCGAGTTTTAGGGGTTGATTCAAGAATTTCATTCAAGATAGAGAAGAGTTTGGTTTGCTAATTATTTGGACTTAAAATTGGAGATTTGGAAGGTGAATTCGAATTGGACCACATCTTAGGCTTGATTAAGGATTCAAGAATTTCACAAAGATTCAATTGCTTTTTGGTTCGACCTAATATCAAGGTAAGTAATCTTACTACTGGAACTGCCCACAAGCATTAGATGTATGCTAGCATGTTAAATGAAGGTTATGGCAGAATGACAGCATGAAAGATTGATAGTATAACATGATTAAAGTATGTTCTATTACGAGATTCGAATTATTTATTTATGCATATAGACACTTGAATGCTAGTATGAGATGGTATATGCTTCCATGGTTGTATTTGATCTGATGATGTTGAGGTATACATGCATGTCGTAGAACCATGATGTTGAGGTATATGTGTATGTTGTAGAGCCATGATGTTGAGGTTTATATGTATGTCATAGATTCGTACAGTGATGATTATGATGTTGAGACTGTGCAAATGTCCCTACTGATTAGTTAGATGCCTATTAGATTTTGTGTTTCCTTCGAGATTCACCAGTTTGTGTTTCCTTCGGGATTCACCAGTTTGTGTTTTCTTCGAGATTCACCAGTTTGTGTTTCCTTCGGGATTTACCAGTTTGTGTCTCCTTCGGGATTCATGAGTTTGTGTCTCCTTCGAGATGAGCAATATAACCATTGGTATAAGGGATAGACTTGGCAATAAAGTTTAGTTGATAGTAAGAAGTTACTAAAAGTGGGTTTGGAGCATTACAAGATAGTATGTATTCTCTTGCATGGGCAATGAGTTAACTAGTGTTAAGGAGTACGAGTAATCCAAGCTAGGACTTATGAATCAAGAAGGTTTTATCGTTCACAAAAAAATGACTTCAAGGATCAACTACGGTTATTACGAGGTTATGAAAATTTATTTGGGGAAATTTTTGACTTGTTTGCAGCGGGGTCTAAGTAATGATATGTGATTGTTTCAAGCCTAAAGAATAATATGAGGATGGCTCAAGCAAGTTTTATAGCTCATGACAACATAGAGCCTTATGATGAGTTTCTCATGAATGTGAGACTTAATTATACAGAGTTATTCTCAGACATGTAGACCCTAGGAAAGATGTCACAGTTGGCGCTTCTAGAGTAGAAGCAGTTTTCAGTTGACTAGATTTGTTCTGGTAGGTATCTTCAGATGACGCATTATATAGTATGACTAGTTTCTTCACTACACATATGAAGTTTTTCCCAGTGACAAAATGGTAAGTTCAAATGTATGTTTTTAGTGGATAAGAATTTCTTAACTTCATGACCGTTTTCACAGTTCTCAGCTCGGACGTGTAGAAGTGTTGCTTTTCAACATCTTAAGTTTCATAGTTATTTATGGAAGGGGTTGTTACACCTCTTTTGGTACTAGTTTTAGCTATGCCAAACGATGACCCTCGTTTTGCATCTAGTTTTTTTGAAGAGTCTCCAGTTAGCATTGGGTACTCGATTGGATTTTGGTACAATTTTTCACCCATAGACTGATGGTCAAATAGAACATCTGAACTAGATATTGGAAGATATGTTGTGTGCTTGTGCATTAGATTTTTCAGGGAGTTGGGACTCTCACCTGCATTTAATGGAATTCGAATATAATAATAGCTATCAGACTGCCATTGGCACATTGCCATTTGAGGCGCTATATGGAAAGAGTTGCAAGTCTCCAGTATGCCGGGGTGAGGTTGGTGAGAGGAAGTTGCTAGGTCCTGAGCTAGTGTAGACCACGAATGAGGAAATATAGAAGATCAGAGCTCGTATGCAACCAGCTCAGAGTAGACAGAAAAGCTATGCCAATGTGAGACGTACGGACTTGGAATTTGAGATTGGTGATAAAGTGTTCTTAAGGGTGGCACAAATTATGAGGTTTGGCAGGAAAGGGAAGCTAGGTTCGAGATTCATTGGGCCTTTCGAGGTCTTGGAGCGAATTGGCCCTGTAACTTATTGATTAGCATTACCTCCAGCACTGTCTTCATTTCATAATGTCTTCCACATTTCTATTTTGAGGAAGGTATGTGACAGATCCATCCCATGTAGTTGAATTTGAGCCATTGCAATTGAATGACAACTTGAGCTACGAGGAGAAGCCTGTAGAATTTCTTGCCAGAGAGGTAAAACCGTTGCACCACAGGGAGATTGCAGTTGAGAAAGTCCTGTGGGAGAATCACCACTTCAAGGAGGTCACTTAGGAGTGAGAGAATGAGATGAGGGCTCAGTACCCAGAGCTTTTTCAGGAACGAACTTTCGAGGACTTACATGCTCGTGTATGGATCTAGGGATTTGATCCTTACTGGATACATGGATTCTAACTTTCAGACTGATAAGGACTCTCGCAAGTCCACTTCAGGTTCAGTTTTTACTCTTAACAGAGGAGTTGTAATGTGGCGAAGCACTAAGCAGGTGTGTATCACCGACACCACCATGGAGGCGGAGTACGTAGTGGCTTGCGAAGTGTAGGATTGTATCAACAGCAATGGAAGCACAAGGATCATCTAAGCACTCAAATTCACTAATTTTGGCATAATATAATGCATGCTTCTGCAGAAAAAATGGGTTTCAAGACATACCTCTTGTAGAACTTCTTCAAAGCTCCTTCTCCAGCTGCAATCTTCTCCATATCTTATTGTAGACCACCTCAAGATCTTCCCCACTATTCTCTTGGTATTCTAGCTTGAGTTGTGGGACTCAAAACAAGCTTGAATCAAGGAATGAAGGAGAAAAGCTCACTGCAGCAATCTTGTTGAAGAACATTCTTCAAACCAGTTTTTCTCTAAAAAAATCTATAGATTGCATGTCCGATTTTCACTTCAATCTCTTCATTATATTGCAGATCAACATGTAAGCTAGTTCAAAGATGGATAATGGAAAAATCCATTTTTTCATTTTGTGTTTTTGTTTTCCAATTTTCCAATTTTATCTAAAAATCAAATTTTGATTTTAAAAAATCTATTTGATTTTAAAATGAAAAATTAATTAATTTCATAAATTAATTATTCAATAAAACTTAATTAATTTAATATAAAATATTAAATTAATTTTAACACATATCTATCTTTATATATTTAAATCATATTTAAATATATAAATTATTCTATTCCGTTTAATTCTAAAATTAAACATATAATTATATCTCATATAATTACTAAATCCCTTAATTCTAATTTGAATGTTTCAAATTAACTTATCACGCTATTATAGAGCTAGTCTATTACGAGCTAGTAGGAGGACCTCGTGGATCTACAGATCATGGGCTCCAACGATCTGAGATTAATTGGCTAAACTCATTAGACCAAATTAGTCTCCATTCTTTAACTAATGGGTCATTCAACTAAAGTCCATAGTTGCACTCCCCTTACTGTAAATATATTATGTCTACATGTTTTAACCATAATCAGTAAGTCGACCCTTCACAGGTTGTTCGTAATAACGGCTGGGTCAAATATCTGTTTCCTCCAAGATTATGTCTTATTCCTCATTCATGTACCATAGATCATTTTGACTATTTACTCGAATCCGATCCACTCTTATGTCTTCACATAAAGTTCAAGTACTCATACAATAGTCATGGGTCTTAGTTTATTGGATTTAGACTTTCATACAATTTATGAGATCAATAACAAATATATTGATTATAGAAAATATTTATCATTTTACAAACTACGAGTTTTTAGGACATAAAACCCAACAATACTCTCACTTGGACTAAAACTCCAGTGGATCAGTATATACAAATATATACAATGTTGAGTTTACATGGAGAGAATAAAATGTACGAATACAATAAACTAGGGCAACACAATACCCATCAATTTTCCCACTTGCCCTAGTGATACAAAACTCTAGACCTAGTCCTACTACGTTATCCTCGAACACTTAGCCAAGAGGGCCTTCGTAAATGAATTAGCTATGTTTCTTTTGCTGATTCACTTACAACAACATACTCAGCTTCCATTGTGGAGTCTACAATACAACTCTACTTGATGCTTCTCCACACAACTTCTCCTTCGTTCAAAATGAATATTGACCCCGAAGTTGATTTCCTTGAATCAGTATCGGTCTGAAAGTTAGAATCAGTGTTTCCAGTAAGGATCAGATCCTTAGAACCATACACAAGCATATAATCTCTCGTTCTCCACAGATACTTGAGAATGTTTTTAACAGCAGTCCAATGGTCATGACCAGGATTGGACTGAAATCTGGTGACAATTTCTACGGCATAGCATATGTCTAGACGAGTACAAAACATTGCATACATCAAACTCCCAACTATAAATGCATATGGAATTCGATTAACCTCCTCAACCTCTTGTTGTGTCTTAGGACTCTACTCCTTAGACAAGTGAATTCCATGCTTGAAAGATAAAGATCCTTTCTTGAAATTTTGCGTTTTATACCTAGACAACATCTTGTCTATATAAGATGCTTGACATAATGCCAATGTTCTGTTCTTGTGATTCTGACCTATTTGGATTCTAAAAACAGACTGTTTTTTCCCAAATCTTTCATTTGGAATTGTGAAGCCAACTATCTCTTAACGTCAGCTAGATATTATACCTCATTCCCAATGAGCAAGATATCATCATTATACAACACCAGAAAAGTGACAGTTTTGTTGACGATTTTCTTGTAGACACAGGGTGAGTCAATATTTTGTTCAAAGTCATAAGATTTGATCGCAGCGTCAAATCTCATATTCCAAGATCTAGAAGCTTATTTTAATCCATAAATGGATCGATTAAGTTTGCAAACGTTTTGCTCTTGACCTTGCTGTATAAACCCTTCTGGTTGAGACATATAGATACTCTCTTCAAGATAGCCATTCAGAAAAGCTGTCTTGACATCCATTTGCCTTATTTCATAATCACAAAATGTGGCTATAGACAAGAGTATTCTAATAGACTTTATCATGGCAACTAGAGAGAAGGTTTCTTTAAAATCTAACCTTTTTTTTTGGGTAAACCTTTTTGCCACTAGTCTAGCTTTGTAGGTCTGTACCTTACCAGCTTGGTCTCGTTTTCTCTTGTAGATCCATTTGCAGCCGATGGGTTTTACCCCTCCCGGTTGATCTACAAGATCCCACATAGAATTGAAATACATAAATTCCATTTCAAGGTCCATGGCTTTAATCCATTGGTCATTGTCCACATCGTTCATTGCTCGATTAAAAGACAACGGATCCTCTAAACCATCATCTGGTATGATGACTTGAGTTTCAGTTAAACCCATGTACCGGTTAGGCTGTTGCACAACCCTCTCACTACGATGAGGCATTCTCAACTCTTGAGAAGGATTGAAGTATCAGTTTCATCAATAACTCTTGTTGACGGACCTGCTCTATCAATAACTCTTGTTGAAGAACCTGCTCGATCAATAACTCTTGTTGATACATTAGTCGTTTCTCTGGACATTTCTTCTATTATTAGCTTACTGCGATGTTGATGGTTCTTTATATAATCTTCCTCTAGAAAGGTTGCATTTGTCGATACAAATACTTTATTTTCATGAGGATCATAAAAGAGACCACCTCTTGTTTCCTTTGGGTAGCTTACAAATAGGCACACTTTTGAACGGTGTTCCAACTTTTTAGGATTTTGCAGCAACACATATGCTGGATAACCCCAAATCCTGAACTAATATAAATTTCAACTACGTCCTCTTTAGAGCTCATAAGGTGTTTTAGAAACATGTTCAAAATATATACTGCAGTCTCAACTGCATGTCCCCAAAAAGAATTTGGTAACTGAGCATAACTCATCATGGAACGAACCATGTCCAACAAGGTTCTGTTTCTCCTCTCTGCCACACCATTCTGCTGAGGTGTGCCAAGAGCTGTGAGTTGGGACTGAATTCCATGTTCTATCAAATAATTCTAGAATTCTATGTCCAAATACTCACCCTCGATCTGATCGAAGTGTTTTAATCTTTTTACCTAATTGGTTTTCAACTTCAGCCTTATACTCTTTGAACTTTTCAAAAGTTTCAGACTTTTGGTGTATTAGGTAAACATGCCCATACCTTGAATAATCATCTATAAAACTGATGAAATATTCATACTCTTCTCTTGCTCTAACATTTAGAGGCCCACAAAGGTCTGAATGAATCAACTCTAGGGGTTCTTTGGCTCTACGACCTTTTCCAGAGAAAGATCTTTTTGTCATTTTACCCCCAAGACAAGACTCACATGGTGGTAATGAACTATCTTCCAACTTGTTTAAAAGACCATTCTCAACCAATCTCTCAATCCTGTTGAGATTTATGTGACCCAGTCTCAAGTGCCAAAGATAGACATTTGGAGAAATCTTCATTTTCTTATGAGTACCAATAGTTTTAAACATCTTTGACCTCAGTTGCTTTTAACATATACAAGTTATTTACTAATTTTGCAGAAAAAATCTGTTTATTTCTCATTTTGATGAACACTTCACCATTTTTGAAATAAACTTTATAATTTTGTTCTAGCAAACAAGAGACAGAAATTAGATTCCTTTTCATAAAAGGAATATAATATACATTTTTCAAATAAATGTACTTATCTCATATAAATAACTTCATATCTCCCACTGCTTTGGCTGAAACAATCTCCCCGGTCCCTACCTTAAAGATTGTTTCACTTTCTGTCAACTGTCTCCAGGAACTTGTTTCTTGTAAGATAGTACATACATGATTAGCGGTACCTGAATCAATTATCCAGATTTTATCATTTTCCACTAAACACGCTTCGATAACAAGTAAATTATATTTATCTTGTTGATCGAATTCAGCATTCTCATCTACATAATTCATAATTTCATATGAGTTGGGAGATAGATGACAATCCTCTATTAAGACTCTTTTGGTATAATCAACCGCTAGTATTTTGTTTATCGATTTGATTTTACTGTTATGTACATCGGAAGTGAGTATTACAAAAGAATTCGACATGCTGATAAAATTCAAACAAATTCTAATTAACAAATTGTAACTAAATTCAAAGTCAAGTTTTAGCAAAAAGTAATAATGTACCTATAACCATTATTTATTTGCCACAATATTTTAGTGAGTCAAAATATGTGCTACCGAGGGGCGGTCAGATATTCCTTCACTAAACAAACAATTTTGACCAAAGACTATCCCCGGAGTAACTCTTATTTCTATTGTCTCTGGAATAACTCTTATTCCTACAGTCGTTTGGTTATCGTTTTTGGTCAAGATCTTTACTAACAACTTAGTAATTCTTGTAAGTGTGACCCACCATTTCCAGATCCTATAGAACGGTATGAATTTGCCTCTGAAATAGAAGACAACATCCAAGATAGAACTAGAAGACCCTATTCATTTTACTGAAGCCTGGGTTGCTCTGAATCCTAGGTTACAACCCTCCGAGGGGATAGCTATCGCTAAACGACTAGCAAAGGGCCGCCTAAAGCAAACCAGCAAGCGCAACATAGAAATCTCACGATTTAGACTAATGGACGAGACCGTAGGATATATTGACACATATCCTTCACCCACTTACTATGAAATACTTCCTTCATTTACCTTGATTTTGACTCATACAAAACACTTTCCGAATGGAGGCCACTTCCAGGGTGGCACGAAGCGTCATATGAATATCACGGTGTAAACTATGTAGGGATGTGGCAAATGAAATCTATATATCGTATAATAGACTTATATTTGAACAACTTCCTCTTATTCACCAAAATCTAGATTTAAGCTAAAAAAATACTTAACGAATGGAGGTCACTTCCAGGGTGACATGAAGTACCGCTTAAATCTGGATTGTGAACTCTTAGAGACATGAGAGCTGAAAATAACGTATCAATTATGTTATAAATCTCCCATTGAAGTTTTCTAATAACACTATCATATAGAAGTTATTAAACTGCCACTGAAGTGTTCTATTTAGGTATATTTATACTTAGGTTCTTTTCGGCTAATAAAACAACCCTAAGTCTATGTGGTTTATTGATGCATGTTGTGCGATGAAAAAATGAAAAAGGATGCGATGGTGGAAAATGCGTTGAGCATGCAAGTTTTCTCAATAAGATCCAAGTATAAATCATACTGAGTTGCCTGGTAAACCCAAGGTCGAACTCAGGGACTAAGGAAAACAATATGTGATGGTAATTTTTAGATCACTTTTCAGTAACAAATAAATCAAGGAGTTGGTTGGTTTGTTGTTTATAGTATAAAATGTATGCGGAGGAGTTGAGAAAAGCGTCAATAATACGGAAGATGCGATGAATATGTGGGGAATGGGTTGAGAAGGGGTTTAGCTAACACTTCCTAGGATTGCATTCATGTTATGTGATCATGCTACACACATACAACAACAAATGATCTCTCAATGCAAATGCTACGGCTTCTAGTTTTAGAACGCATGCGGTATATGTGATGATGTCTATAGGACTTACATCTAAGCCTCTATTCTTGTCTATGCGATGGCAAATGATACACACATATTCAAGGCGACCGTATAGTACCATAACCTATCTCTAGGGTGCATGCGATGTATGTTGGCAAACAGAGCTTATCTCTAAGTCTCTATCTTCTCTTGCTTATGCAGATCTAATCTTGCTCTATCGAGCCTAGATTCTAACCTAGCTCTCTCAAGTCTTAGGTTCTTTCTTTAGACTCTCTCTCGAGTAGCTCTAAAGGGGTATTGAGCGCAACATAAGACAAGATGGTCGCATGCTATGAAGATCCTAGGTCATGTTAACTAAGTACTTCTCAATCCATTCGATAGATTTAGCTACTCATGCGTGTTTTAAAGAGAGTGAACAGATGTAGATAAGCAAGTTCCATTTTATAAATATATAATCGAAGTACATAATGACAATGCATAATAAGAATAAAGAGCCTGGTAGCAATTTCTTTCTTCCCAAGGCTTTTACACTGTTATTCTCTACTCTACTCAAAAGATATTCTTGCTCTCGCAAAAGTCGGCCCTCTCTCTATTTTTCCACGCTCCTTGGCACTCTCTCGAGCTGACCAGGACGATCTTCCGACATCTCTTCCCTTCTCTCGCTTTCGTCTTCTAAGTATAAGAAACTAAGAACAAGGCTAAGTATCGTCTAAACGGTGAACTCTAAAAACTGGGCGAACTGAACGAACTCCTACACTGAAAGTGGTCTCCAGTATTTATAGAGCTTCAAGGTGAAAAGCTTCTTCTCTCTTATTATTGCACTGATGGGATGGCATTGATTCTCTGTTTGATGCCCCGAATAATTGTCACAGAAAAGTTGACTGTACTTGCTACAGGAGATCGTTAACGGCTTATCAACTTAATTCGGAATCGGCCGTCATCAGCTTTCTGTCCCATCGTGATTTATTAAGCTTTCACCCAGATGCGCTTGCCTTGATGCGTCGGCTCTATGCAGCCACCTTTTTGAGCAGATATTCGGGAGCGTAAATGATATCATAGCCTTATGGTCGCAATCTCTTAATGCGCTCGGACGTTAATTTCTTCTGATCGCATTTTTGCCTTGCGTCAATGCATTTTCTGCATGAAAATACATAAGTTAGCTGCTTTAATGTGATGGATGCATGCGATCGCAATGTTGTGAACTTAATGTTTTTGGGCACAATATTGTATATTCTTACCATCGCAATCCTGCATTGTTGTATAACTTTGCGCTATAATAACGTGCATTTCTGTCCGTTATCATTTATCTAAGTATAACTCTTATAATTGGACTTTAACCTACGATGTCTAGGTGATAAACCATTTTATTACCTCACGTCACTCACGTAAGCTCATAAAATTGGTTACCAATGCTCAATAATTCGATTATAATCCCCAGGTAGGAGGTGTTCAATAAACCGTCAACTTAAGTACCCCCAATCTTAGATAGGATTATATATTGGTTGAGTTTGTAACCTATGTTTTATAAGTTTTAACAATTAAAACAGGTGGTCAACCTATGTGGGCATGCAGCTGTTGTTTATGAATTTTAAATGTCTAACCCAATTTTATAACAACTTATAAAACTTTAGACATACTAAACATCCACAACATACATGAGACATTCAAATTTAATATAATATTTATATTAAATACTAGAAACCCTAACATGCATACTACATATTATAACAATTATAACATACTTTCAATGCATGTTACATGCTTCCTATGGTGGGATATTAAATCTAAATGGCATACTATATGCACATACAAGATTTATTTAATTATAACATACATCAAATTCATAAATAATTAAACATACTGATATGGTTTTAGTTTTGGCAAAAACAAGCAAATAGAAGCCTAACTATTACAAAATAGCTTCCGAACTGCTTCTGGGCCGCTCGAACTACTCCAAAATGAACTCAAGTAGCTTGAACCGGACCCGAATCGTCTGAACCGGACTAGCCAAATCTGAACCGAACCAGCCAAGAACCATTCGAAGTTGAACCGGACTAGACCACAAAAGAACCGGTCGAACCGGCATACCTTGCACATGTTCAACATTTCGCTAAGTCTCATCGTTTAGCAATGATGACCATCGTCTTGCATTTTGCCATATCGTTTAGTAAATAGTTGATCGTTTAGCGTGCGAAAAGGTAAACGATCGTTTAATGCCATCGCATAGCTTTCAATGCAATGCCCAGCTGCCGCACAAAGGTATGCGATCGCGTAGTGCTATCGGATAGAAACTCGACCCATCGTTTAGCTCCCAATCAAAGATAAACGATCGTGGCAAGCCATCGCTAAGGGATATCGTATAGCTCTTCATCACTATCATTTAGTTATATCGTATGGAACCAAACGATCACTTAACACCATCGTCTAACACTACATGTCATCGTTTAGTATCCGCCGTAGCTTAAATGACCGCTTAGCTCCATCATATAGAACATCATTGCGTTGTTCAGCATCGTAATAAGCGATTTGTTTAGTTCCATTGCCTAGAAACTTCAACGCATCGCTTAGCACTATGTCTACACGATCGCTTAGTGATAACGGGCAGAAATACACGTTATCATAGTACTGAATCCTTAAACAATGTCGGATTGCGTTGATGAAATATAATTAAATTGCGTCCATTAAGCATAAATTCTATAATATTGTGGTTGCATGTGTCCAATGCATTAGAGCAGTTGATCTTTATATTTTTGTGCAGAATAATGCGTTAACGCAATGCAAAGAATGCGATCATAGGAATACATTGGTCAAGTGCAACTTTACCGCAAGACTTTGCGTTGATCGTGCTCGCAAACATTCACGATCTAGACTTGGGATTCGGTGTAAAAAGCCTCAGTCAACAAGGAATTGCTACCAGATTCTCTACCTTTAATCTCCATTATCATTTTGTACTCAATTCAGTTATAAGAATGGAACATCTTCCTCTATATTTGTTCACTCTCTGTAATTCACGCATGAGTAGCTAAAACAGTTGAATGGGTTGAGAAGCATTTAGCTAGCACAACTAGTGAATCTTCATTCTTTGTGATTATTTTGTTTATATATGCTTCATTCGTCTATTAGAGATACTCGGGAGGGTAATCTAAGGACATGATCTAGACTTGGGAAGGTCATGTCAGAATCTAGGTTTGGAAGAACTAGATTAGAACACATAAACGAGAGATAGGCACTTAAGAATGAGCACTATTTTCTATTAACGCATCGTGTCACAATCGCTCTTTCGGAAGCTTCTCTTAGCGATTGTGCGGCACTTGATCCCGCTCACGAACAAGCCAGCCAACTCGAATACGGACTGCCGATGGCACACCGAGTGCCTCTTGCAACCTCCAATCCTGTTTTAGGGAAAATGGTTTTAGAAAACGGGTTTAGAGAAAAGGTTTTCGTAAGAAGATTTGAGAGTGTGTATAAAGAAAGAAAGATTGTAGTAGACTAGAAAGCAATAAGCAACAACAACGGCTTTATAGAGTACTACTCCGGGTATGAGGAAATGATGGTTAGTCTTATCCTCATATAGTGCATTC